>NW_025763457.1:0-61152 GCF_003444635.1 Morchella importuna | reverse complement strand
CTTCAAAGTTGTATACCGCCCTGGAAAACTAAAACGCCAAAGCAGACATCTTGTCGCGGCGTTGGGACCATGCCCTTAAAGAGGGGGGTAAGGCTCATCAAGACCCTGAAATTCGTTGGTTTAAGCCAGGACAACTTATAATGGGTTCTGTCCAATACCTGATCGTTATGATCAACTCAGCATGTGCAAGAGCAGCCCAAGTCTACAAAACTCACACCGGTGCTCCTGGATGAAATCCGGGCTCGAGCAGCCTTAGATCCAGGGTACCTTTCCTTGAGAAAAGCCATTGAGAACACCTCTGGGAATCTGGTGAACCGAGACCTCACTTTAAAGGACGGAGACGTCTTTTATAAGGAAAAGTGGTACATTCCAAATCATCGAGAACTGGAGTTCAAGATCCTGAGCACCCTACCTGATTCGAAGACTGCTGGTCACTTTGGACAATGCAAAACGGCAGAACGCCTTCAGGCACTCTCCTTTGGCTAAAGATGGACAACAATGTGGAAGAATACGTTCGGAGTTGCGATACATGTCAACGCGTTAAGGCCTCAACACACAAGAAGTATGGGATGTTGCAATCTTTAGAGGTCTCCTCTATGCCTTGGAGCTCCATTTCAATGGACTTTATCATGAGCCTGCCTGAATCTGAGGGCTATACCCATATCTGAGTTATCGTTGACCGTTTCACCAAAATGTCCCAATTCATTCCGCTCAAGACCAAGGCAACCATCCAAGAGCTTGCTCAAATCTTCCTATGGGAGATATGGCGACTGCATGAATTTCCTGAGGAAATTATCTCCGATCGGGACTCTAGATTTGAAACAGATCGTCCTCAAACTGACGGACAAACTGAGAGAGTCAACCAAACGCTAGAACAATATCTCAGAAACTATTGCTTCTATCAGCAGGACGATTGGGCAAGAATACTCCCACTTGCCGAGTAAGCCTACAACACAGCCACCCAAAAGTCAACCAAAGTATCGCCGTTCTACGCGAACTATGGGTTTCAAACAGATTCCACTTGGCCCTCACCTAAACGGAAACTAGAAAACTTCGACGTGTCCAGCGCGGCGCAAGCACAGCGGAAGAAATGGCATGATCAGAAACATATGAGTGCTCCAGAACTGAAGGTCAGGGACGAGGTGATGATGGACCGACACAACATCTTAAACAAGCGATCATCAAATAAGCTAGATTACCAAAATCGGGTCCCTTTGAGGTTGTCGGGAAACTTGGCGTCACGTCCTACAGGCCGAATCTACCCTCTCAGTGGAACATTCATGATGTCTTCCATATATCTCTGCTGGAACCGTATCGGGAGTCCAAGGACCCTCAACGAGCTATAGTGCTTCCACCTCCGGATAAGGTTCAGGGTGAAGACAGCTACGTTCTCAAGAAAATAGCCGATAGCCGATGGCAGCAGGCTGGTCGTAGGGAGAAGTTCGTATAATATCAGATTACCTGGGATGGCTATCGCTCAGAAGACTCCAGGGAACCGTACAAAATGTTGCAAGTAACGGCAGACGAGGCACTCCGAGAGTTCCATCCGAAGTATCCCGGAAAATCACGGGACGCAGGGGTGAAACTTTAGAAATCCTCAAATTACGGCGTTGTTCATCGGTCTGAGATGTTCGGATACCGTTTTTTTCCCTCGGAAGCAATACCGGAAAGTGTAACGGAGCCATTTCAACTGTCTGGTGTATGAGTACACACAGGGCCCGGTTACATGCTGAGAGTTATTGTTAGAAGCCAGTTGCACAGTGACATGCAAGTACCGGCAGTGTGGTTAGCTACCAGCTGTCAGAGTAACTACATTCTGCGCGCTAGGAAGAGGATCTACTCATGGGAGCAATGACTGACGAGTCTGTGCCTCGCCAATGATTAGAAGGCCAGCCAGAGTGAAGCTCTGAGTGCTCGGCGATCCTCTACATCCTCTGAGCATTGGAAGTCCACCGGTAACGGAAGGGATTATGCCTGGGAAGTCTACAATAAGCGAAAGCTCTACAGCAATGATTAAGCTTACACCTGAGCGGCAACTCATTCATGCAGGCCCCTGTTGTGTGGCAACAACGGCTGCAGGTGTTACAAAGGCTTTGACTAAGGGTGGTTGCCTTCGGAACCGGAAGCACTCCCTGACGCTTAGAGAGAAGCGGGGTAGCGATGGTATTGCTTCCCTTCCGCTAGAAGGCAGCACCAGAACTTAGTAAGGAAGTAGGAGCAGGGAATAGAGTCCTTTGGAGTATAAGTACTCAGGATCATTCCCGCCCAAACTGTCCGGATTCTCATCTTCATCTTGACCTAGAATTATCGGTAGCAGAGCCCTTAAAGATTATTGAGTTCTAAGCGATAGTATCTTTGAATAAATCTGCACCTGATTTCTATCCTGCACGGCCGCATCTATTCTATTGGATTCTAGCGATACATAGATAGGCTGCCCCCGTTACAGATAATCTTTAAGGCTCAAATCACCTTCAGATTATTCTTCCACCTACAACATGTCCGCCCTCCCGGCTCCCCAAGTGCCTCTTCAGATTGAATGGCAACCGGCAGCCTTAGAATTCCAAGAGGGTCAGACACAGTTGATCCACAAGCCCAGGACGGTGCTCCAGTCCTACATCCCCGGATGTGAGCCCACCTGGCAAGATACCGATAAAGTCACCCTACAGGACTTCTTTGCGGAGTTGCAGCGCTACCTTCAGCATAGCCTGCAACAGGAAGTCATCAAGGCTGGCAATGCGCTAGCCTTGGTGCAAGAAAAACAAGAAGCTTAGGCAGTCCCGCTCCGGGATGCCTTCGGCTACATGCAAGAATAAGTCTCCTGAGTCCAGGCACAACTCCAGAGTTATGCTCAGAGAGATGACTTGGGAGCGGATGAGATGGAGGACATTGAGTGGACAAACCCGGCGATGCCCCCCAACTTCCTGGAAGATATTCAGAAAGCCATCAACGAAGGAAGGCTCTTCATCACCAGTATGCCCACACCAGCACCAGTCCCAAACCCCGCACCTCCGCAGAACTCCAGGGCCTCGTCCAGAGCGGCCCTGAGAACCTTCCACCAAAGGGTGAACCCATTTGCAGCGTTTCCGGTCAGGTCTATCAGGCAGAGGACACTCCCCCTGATGATGCCAGCGGCCATTGGAGGCTCACCTCTGCCTCCTCAAAGAGCTCCAGCTAGGCCCCCCCGACCACCTATAGGAGACGACGACTACTACTCCCAGACACCGGTTAGAAGTGGCCCCTCTGGGCTCCCTCCAGCCTGGGTTCGCCAGGGGTTATCCCCGGAATCCCACAGAGGCTCACCACCCCCGGAGTCACCTAGGAGGAACCTCCAGCCAGAAGGAAACCCTGGTGGAGAAAACCAGAGCCCAGAATCAGCGGGTAATGGTGGAGGAGATGGCATAGTCCCCCCAGTTGGCGGCGCTCCTAACGCAGGAGGGGGCTCAGACAGTTCAGACTCGGAGCCTGAGGAGGGTGACAGAAGAGGATGGCGGAGATACCTCAGGAAGAAGTTGGAGAAGCAGCAGAAGGAGCTTCTGTCCTCCATGGCCCAGTTCATGAGAGCTCCGGCCCCCTCGCAACCCTCCGTTGGTTCCAGGGCCCGAGAACCCAAGGCACCCCCCTCCGGCCAAGTTCAACGGCAAAGCAGATAATGTGGAGACCTTCATCCGGCAATGTGAGAACGTCTTCTCCATTGAAAGCCAGTCCTTTACCTCCGAAGAGGTTAGGATCCGCTATGCTGGCAACCTGATGGAAGGGGATGCTCCGATCAAGTGGTATGAAGCTTACCACAACTCCATTGACCAAGCTTCTGCCAACCGGATAGCTGGGATGCCTGTGGTGTTGGATGAGAGATGGAAGCGTTGGGATTTTTTTGTGGATGCTCTCAGAGCAACCTTTGCTGAAGCCATCTCTAGGGATGATGCTGTAGCCCAATGGAATGCACTTACCCACACAGCTAAGGGAGGAATAGACTCCTTCCTGAATAGCATTATTCAGCTGATGTGGAAGACTGGCTATGAGGGTCAGCTAGTGGATGATAAGATCCTTAGCTCCCTCCTCCCGGACCTAGGCATGAGTTGGGCTCTCTTTACCCCCAAGCCAAAGTCCTTGATGGAGCGGATAGCTGCTCTAAGAGAGCTAGGACACACCCATGAGAGGTACCAGACGGTTGTAGCTGAGAAAGCACCCACCAGGACCAAGAAGGATCCTCCCGCTGAAAAGGAACGGCACCCCAAGAGGAAGAGAGAAGCTGCAAGCTCCTCAAAACCTCAGAAGGAATCCAGTTCCAAGGATAAAGCGGTGGAGCTGAAGGGTATCCCGGGGGATATCCTAGAAGAAAGAACGAAAGCAGAAGTATGCTTGAAGGTATGACCTTCCGGTACTCCCTATTGGTAGAGTTCATAGACTGACTTGTGCAATAGTGCGGCAAGTCCAGACACAAATGGACCGATTGTTGGTCCAAGAAACCTACTGTAGTCCGAGTGGCAGCACTGAGGGTACAAAAGCGGAAAAGAGGAAATGGCAAGCCCAATCCTCAGAAGAAAGCTAAAGTGGCTGCTGTAGTAGCAGAGGAACCACTTGTTGTACTCCCAGAGGTTACAGAAGATTTCGTTTTCCAGCCTGAGCAAGACTCGGACAATGAAATCATCTGGTAGAAAGTGTGTCTGTTGAGAGTCTATGTTTACTAGTTTTTTCCTTTGGGTCTTGTTTCTTTGTTTCTCTTGAATAAATTATTGTGTTTTCCGCCTATTTGATTGTTTCCAAGCACTCTGAGGATGGGTTTATAACCCGAAACAGCTGGTCTGTAAGTGCTCTGCCAAAGTTACATTTGCTACAAGACACTTCGAAAACCGCTACCAGACTATCACACAATATACTTGCTCTATTATCACTTGGGAATAGAACCAAAGGATCTATTGATCTTAGTAGTGCCCGCAGCTATCAGCAATGGAGAAAAGACAAAGAGAATCAAGCTCAGAACCCGCCCAGAAGCGAAGAAGGTTAGAAGAGAAGCTTCCATCCTTACCAGTACATGGCAAGAGGCCAATACTGAAAGCAGGACTGTCATGGACGGTCAAGAACAAAGTTGAAGACGCCGAAGGGACCTTCCTCTTCGACACCGGCTGTACAGGAGCAATCCTCAGCCAGAGTTTTGTCAGGAAGTATGGAGTTCCCTTAGTGCGGCGAGACCAACCTCTGACAATGTATGATGCTCAAGGAGATGTCATGATGGGCGGAGGAGAGTACTACACTCACCCAGTCCACTTGAGCATGGGAGATCATAGAGAGACACTCCGATGGGAAGTGGCTACCTTGGAAGAAGGAATATCAGGGGACCTCCCAATTGCATGGGCAAGGAAGCACAACCCGGATATCAATTGGGAACTCAATACCATAAGGTGGAGAAGTGACTACTGCAAGCAGGACTGTCTCCCAGCGGCGATCAAGTTTGAACTCATCTCTTCATACCAAATGATGGAAGAAGAAGATGTAGTGTATCAACTGGCCGCCTCAGTATGGCATGACGAGGATGGAGGGGATATCGCTGAAAGGATACCTCTCCGCTATAGGGAATGGGCTGACGTATTCAGTCAAGAGAAGATACAGGAGCTGCCTCCACACTCCCGGAATGATTTGAAGATCAATCCCTTGCCTAGTACCGCTCCCCCATTTGGCCCGCTATACCCATGTTCCGCTCCAGAGTTGAAGGCCCTCCGGGAGTACCTAGACAAAGAGTTGTCTCTAGGAAAGATCTCCAGATCTAGCAGCCCAGCAGCGGCACCCATATTGTTCATACCTAAGAAGGATGGGACATGGCGGATTTGTGTTGACTACAGAGGTTTGAACAAGGTCACTGTCAAGGACAAGTACCCTCTGCCTATCATGAGCGAGCTCAGGGATAGGTTGTTCAAGGCCAAGATCTTCACAAAGATAGACCTGAAGAATGGCTTCAATTTGATCAGGATAGCAGAAGGGCATGAATGGAAAACCGCTTTCAGAACCCGCTATGGACTGAATCAGTATAATGTGATGCCATTTGGTCTATGCAACGCCCCTTCCGCCTTCCAGGCAATAATCAATGATGTGCTAAAGGAACTACTGGATGAAGGAGTGGTTGTCTATATTGACAACATCCTCATCTACTCGGAGACTGAGGAAGAACATCAAAGGCTGGTTGAGAAGGTCCTACAGAAGCTCAGGGAAGCAAAATTGTGTGCCTCCATCAGCAAGACATCCTTCCATGTCCGAGAAGTAGAATACCTTGGCTATCACATCTCAGAGAAGGGAGTATCTATGTCAGAGGATAAGGTGGAGGCGGTTCAGGAATGGCCAGTGCCCCGAAATATTAAGGGAGTGCAAGGTTTCCTGGGATTTGCAAACTTCTATCGCCGCTTTATCGAAGGCTTCAGTAAAGTTTGCAAACCTCTGACCGACCTCTTGCAAAATGACAAGAAATGGTATTGGACCGCAGCCTGTGAACAAGCATTTGAGGAACTCAAGAAGCTATTCACAAGCGCTCCAATCCTTCTCCATTTTGACCCTAGCAGAAGAACTGTGGTTGAGACTGATGCCAGTGACTTTGCCAAAGGAGTGATGCTCTCTCAGTATGGGGAAGATGGGAAACTACACCCGGTAGCTTTCTATTCTAAGAAATTCTCCCCCGCCGAGATCAACTATGCCATTCATGATAAGGAAATGGGAGCTATAGTAGCCTCTTTCCGGGAATGGGAGCATATGCTCAAGAGTTGCGAGCAGGAGATCACGGTTTTCACAGACCACAAGAATTTAGAGTACTTCAACTCTACCAAGGTTCTCACTAGGCGGCAAGCTAGATGGTCTGAGGACCTAGCAGGCTACAATTTCAAAGTTGTCTACAGACCGGGAGAAAGGAATGGCAAACCTGATGTGCTATCAAGGCGTTGGGATCACCGCCCTGAAGAGGGGAGTGAAACCTTGCGGCCGGAGCCACAGATGTTTTTTAGGCCAGGTCAATTGGTTTTGGATCCTGTTAAGCTAGCAGCTGTCAGGGTAAATCAATTGCAGAATACATTCTTAGAGCGCCTATCTGCGGCAGCTAAAGAAGATGGAATCTGGCAGGAACTGCACCGCTCCCTGGTTGAAAGGAAACTAAACTTGGACCAGAACTTGTCTGTCAAGGAAGGTCTCATCTTCTATAAGAATCGATGGTATATTCCCAAGGACAAGAAGCTCCAGATGGATATCCTGACCGATACCCATGACTCTAAAGTGGCAGGCCATTTCGGCCAGTTCAAGACATTAGAGCGGGTGAAAAACAACTTCTTTTGGCCCAACATGGATAAGGATGTTGAGGAATATGTCCGGAGCTGTGACAGCTGCCAGAGGAATAAGACCTCAAGACATAAGAAGTTTGGTATGCTCCAACCACTGGAGATACCTTATCGGCCATGGACTTCCATCTCTACGGACTTCATTGTGGGATTACCGAAGTCAAATGGGTTTACAAAGATCTGGGTAATAGTGGACCGCTTCTCAAAGATGGCACACTACATCCCACTTCCTACACTCAACAACACGGAAGATTTGGCTAAATTGTTCTTGAAGGAAGTCTGGAGACTCCATGGGTTACCTGATGACATAGTCTCGGATAGAGATAGCAGGTTCATTTCTCACTTTTGGCAATCTCTCATGAGCCTTCTCAATGTGAAGCTGAAGATGTCCACTTCTTTCCATCCCCAAACGGACGGCCAGACAGAAAGAGTTAACCAGACCCTGGAGCATTACTTGAGGAGTTATTGTTCATACCAACAGGATGACTGGGCGGACCTCTTGCCTTTGGCAGAGTATGCATACAACTCAGCGGTCTCTGAGTCTACCAAATTATCGGCTTTCTATGCCAACTATGGATATGAACGCAGGACCAATTGGCCGGCCCCAAGGGAAGGTGTTGAATGGAATAATCCAGCAAGCGAGGTCATGGTATCTCAATGGGAATCTATCTGGCAGGCTATGAACGCAAGCTTGGGAAAGGCTAGACTAAGGATGGCCCGGTGGTACGATGCACATGCCCTGGCACCGCCTGAAATCAAGCCTGGAGATGAAGTTATGTTAGACCGGCGCAATGTGCAAACAAAGCGGCCATTGGGAAAATTGGATCAGAAGAAGATGGGACCTTTCAAGGTCTTAGAAGCTATTGGTACCCGTGCCTACAAGCTCTCTCTTCCCCCGCAAATGGGAATCCAACCTGTCTTCCATGTCTCTCTCCTAGAACCCTATAGAGCGCGATTAGACCCTGAGAGAAGAGTTCCTCCACCGGAACCTGAGGAAATTGCAGGAGAACAGAACTGGATCTTCCGGGAAGTAGCTGATAGCCGAGTCAATGAGAAGAGGAGAAGGGTGGAATACCTGGTGCTATGGGAAGGTTATGAGAATGAGGATGCTACATGGGAACCCTGGGAGCATCTCAGAAAGAGTGCTGAAGAAGCCCTCCGAGATTTCCATATGAGGTACCCCAAGAAGCCCAGAGACAAGAGGGCTCAAGGCCAGTAGCATCTCCTTTAGACCCTTGTCCCCTTCTACACCAAAGGAGTTTCTTTGTCGCATAGCATAGCAATAAATACAGATTATAGATCTCGGAGACCAAGATCCTGGAAGAGGGGAGTAGTGTAACGGAGCCATTTCAACTGTCTGGTGTATGAGTACACACAGGGCCCGGTTACATGCTGAGAGTTATTGTTAGAAGCCAGTTGCACAGTGACATGCAAGTACCGGCAGTGTGGTTAGCTACCAGCTGTCAGAGTAACTACATTCTGAGCGCTAGGAAGAGGATCTACTCATGGGAGCAATGACTGACGAGTCTGTGCCTCGCCAATGATTAGAAGGCCAGCCAGAGTGAAGCTCTGAGTGCTCGGCGATCCTCTACATCCTCTGAGCATTGGAAGTCCACCGGTAACGGAAGGGATTATGCCTGGGAAGTCTACAATAAGCGAAAGCTATAGAGCAATGATTAAGCTTACACCTGAGCGGCAACTCATTCATGCAGGCCCCTGTTGTATGGCAACAACGGCTGCAGGTGTTACAAAGGCTTTGACTAAGGGTGGTTGCCTTCGGAACCGGAAGCACTCGCTGACGTTTAGAGAGAAGCGGGGTAGCGATGGTATTGCTTACCTTCCGCTAGAAGGCAGCACCAGAACTTAGTAAGGAAGTAGGAGCAGGGAATAGAGTCTTTTGGAGTATAAGTACTCAGGATCATTCCCGCCCAAACTGTCCGGATCCTCATCTTCATCTTGACCTAGAATTATCGGTAGCAGAGCCCTTAAAGATTATTGAGTTCTAAGCGATAGTATCTTTGAATAAATCTGCACCTGATTTCTATCTTGCACGGCCGCATCTATTCTATTGGATTCTAGCGATACATAGATAGGCTGCCCCCATTACAGAAAGTGCAGGAAACGAGACGACGGAGTGTTCTGGGACAAGGGTGGAGAAAACAGGTCTCCCTTTGTTAGGTTACCGTTTTCACTTGAGGTTTCCTTTGTGATAGAAATGGATGCGGAAAATAGAGTGTAACGGAGCCATTTCAACTGTCTGATGTATGAGTACACACAGGGCCCGGTTACATGCTGAGAGTTATTGATAGAAGCCAGTTGCACAGTGACATGCAAGTACCGGCAGGGTGGTTAGCTACCAGCTGTCAGCGTAACTACATTCTGAGCGCTAGGAAGAGTATCTATTCATGGGAGCAATGAATGACGAGTCTATGCCTCGCCAATGATTAGAAGGCCGGCCAGATTGAAGCTCTGAGTGCTCGGCGATCCTCTACATCCTTCGATCATAATACGTCCGCCCGTAGTGGCAGGGACTATGCCTGGGAGAGTCTACAATAAGTGAAGAGCTCTACAGCAATGGTTAAGCTTACGCCTAAGCGGTAGCTCGTTCATGCAGGTCCCGGTTGTGCGACAACCAAGACTGCAGGTGTTACAAAGGCTTTGACTAAGGGTGGTTGCCTTCGGAACCGGGGAGCACCCGCTAACGCTAAGAAAGAAGCGGGGTAGCGGTGGTATTGCTTCCCTTCCACTTGAAGGAATCACCAGAACTTAGTAAGGAAGTAGGAGCAGGGAATGGAATCCTTTGGAGTATAAGTACTCAGGATCCTTCTCGCCCAACTATCCGATTTCCTTAGTTTCATCTTGCACGGCCCCACCTTTTCTATCGGATCCTAGCGATACGTGGAAAGGCTGTCCCGGTACATAGAGTCAGTATGGAATCGTTATTAGAGCTACATTTTCTTCTATGCGTATAATGTACCATACCAAAAATCCTAGGTTGGACTCGGGACGAGTCTACCGGAGAGGGGGTTAGTGTAACAGAGCCACAGTAGGGCTGTTACAAAAGTACCTGTTCTACCAGTCAAGCCATACGGCCCTAGGTTAACCGCAGCTGGTTCTTCATCGATGGGTGAAGAGAAGGGCAGATGAGCCCCTACCTCTATTGGTATAGAGGGTAGAGATCCTGGCGAGCAAGAAGTCTTACAAGTCAAGCTAGACGACTGGACCAAAACTAGAGCAGAAGGACGAGCATGCCAAATAAAAAGAAGGGTAACCCCAAACATAAGTTACCCTACCTTGGAAGTCAACCTTTGAGGCGCAATAACTTAGCAACCGATGCTCGGAAAATATGCTTTACTTCGTCAGAAAGGATCCTGACGAAGCTCCGGTACATTTGGGGTGGTTGAATGAACGGATTGCGGAGTTGAGGAAACACTACAAAATAAACACGTTTTAGACCCCAAAAATAACCCCCGGAGTGTCGAACCGCCGGAACCCTCTTGTTTCAGTCCGGTACACCTTTGAGGGGGAGTAGCAGTACGACCCAAGCTACTAAAAGCAAACCTCGCTTTACAAAACACCAAATCTGTTCTAAAAACAAATTGAATAAGCAGTTGCTATCTGGTCGGTTGTTTCCGCTAGTTCTTAGGATCCCGACCAGCTCTTGGCAGAGATTGCGTGATTTGACTCGGGCGGAAGTTTGTCAGATGTGTGACAGCAACTCCTCTCGCCCCTCATAGAAAAAAGTCGCGGTGTCCCCGGACTAAGGAGGGACAGACGGCCTAGAGAAGAAAAGCGGCAAAAAAGGGGCGGAACTTCAATAAAAAGTACTCGGTTGCCCCCAGTTTGAACTCGGGGAGTGATGGAATCTTTACTAGTGAGGAGACCCCTTAAAGTTATTAAGTTTCTAGACTACGAATACGATCAAACAAAAAAACTCCATCTTTCGATCGAACGAGCCCAATGCTAACCGATCGTTCCCCGTTTACCATTTCTATTTTGATCGAAGTCACGGTCGTGCCCCATCCTAGCACCCCCGTTACAGGGATTCCTTTGTGGATGCTATCAGAGCAGCCTTTGGCGAAGCCATCTCTAGGGATGATGATGTAGCGCAATGGAATACCCTCACCCACACAGCTAAGGGAGGAATAGACTCCTTCCTGAATAGTATTATTCAGCTGATGTGGAGGAGGGCTATGAGGGCCAGTTAGTCGATGATAAGATCCTCAGTTGCCTCATTCTGGACCTAGGCATGAGTTGGGCTCTCTTTACTCCCAAGTCAAAATCCGTGATGGAACGGATAGCTGCTCTAAGAGAGCTAGGACACACCCATGAGAGGTACCAGACGGTAGTAGCTGAGAAAACACCCGCCAGGACCGAGAAAGATCCTCCTGCTGAGAAGGAACGGCATCCCAAGAGGAAGAGAGAAGCTGCAAGCTCCTCAAAACCTCAGAAGGAAGCAGGTTCCAAAGATAGAGCGGTGGAACTGAAGGGTATCCCGGGGAATATCCTAGAAGAAAGAAGGAAAGCAGAAGTATGCTTGAAGGTATGACCTTCCGGTACTCCCTATTGGTAGAGTTCATAGACTGACTTGTGCAATAGTGCGGCAAGTCCAGACACAAATGGACCGATTGTTGGTCCAAGAAACCTACTGTAGTCCGAGTGGCAGCAGTGAGGGTACAAAACCGAAAAAGAGGACATGGCAAGCCCAATCCTCAGAAGAAAGCTAAAGTGGCTGCTATAACAGCAGCGGAACCTGTAACGTGGACAGTCTTCTACGTATCGCTAGAATCCGATAGAAAGATGTGGCCGTGCAAGATAGAAATCAGGTTTAGATTATTCAAAGATTCTTTCGCTAAAAACTCAATAATCATTAAGGGCTCTGCTACTGAGTAGAATACTTGCTAACTCTGATGAAGACTTGGGAATCCGGATAGTTGGGCAGGAAGGACCCTGAGTACTTATACTCCAAAGGATTCTGTTCCGCTGCTCCTACTTCCTTACTAAGTTCCAGTGATGCCTTCTAGTGGAAGGGAAGCAATACCACCGCTACCCCGCTTTTCTCTAAGTGTCAGCGGGTGCTTCCGGTTCCGAAGGCGACCACCCTTAGTCAAAGCCTTTTGTGACACTTGCAGTCTTGGTTGTGGCACAACCGGGACCTGCATGAATGAGCTGCCCCTCAGGTGTAAGCTTAATCGTTGCTGTAGAGCTCTTCGCTTATTGTAGACTTGCCAGGCAAGGCCCTCGCCACTACCGACGGACTTATCATGCTCAGAGGATGTAGAGGATCACCGAGCAGTCAGAGCTTCGATCTGGCTGACCTTCTAGTCATTGGCGAGGCATTGTAACGGCAAAATTGTATTTCGGCTAAGGTGATAGATTGGATTGTGAAAAGGGGGTATTGCGCAGTTGAACTATGATTTGTAATGGGTTTTCTGTTATGTTCTTTCAGTTTCCGTTACGCGGGGTATTAGTCATCAATGGACTAGGAGTTGGATATATAAGGGGGCGTTGTCTCGTGCCTTTTGATGTTTTCCTTCCTTTCCTCTTCTCTTCACGGAACCTCCTGTATCTACCCTCGCAACACCAAAACTTTCGAACGATAAAACTTTTGGCCTGCACTCTCGATAAAACTTTTACACGAACACGATCCTGTATGTCAATAGACTCCGTAATCTATTGGTATCTTATCGCACATCTGTTCGTACGCGAAGTCATCCACGCTCTAGTCCCTGAGTTGTGAACTTTCTACCCCTCAAGCCCTCGCCTAAGTCTCGCGACCGCAGCGAAACCAACCAACAACCTGGCCTCACCACCCAACCCACCAAACACCGCGGGCAGGAAAAGAACTCTATCAGAAGTCTTCCCAAACCCAACTCGAACCGGAACATCAACCATGTCCCAACAAGCCTCTCTGAGCTCCTGGTTTGCAGGAGCCCCCCCCCAGGAACCCCAGCCCCCCCACGCTTTGCCGACACCCAATCCAGTCAATCCATCCAACAAACACAGTCCACCACGATCGAGCAAACCCAACCCAGCGGCGAACCCTTTTCTATCTTCGCCGAATACACCCAATACAATGAACCATACGCACCAAAGTATGACTACATCCACCCTAGCATCGTCCCCCAAGAAACCCACGCCAGAATGGATCTCAATTACATCTCGTGGGTAATTAGAAATGCCCTCACCGTGGCGCTCGAACCCCTCAACAAGGGAACCGAACAAACCAACAAAAATCTGAAAGCCACCATCGAAGTCCTATCCGTCCAAAATGAATCCCTCAAGCACACCGTCGACACCCTGGCCAAACAAATGTTCGAAATGACAAAGAACCAGGACAAAACATCCGACAAACTCCACCGCCTACAACACCAACTCACCAATCTCTCCATCAACAGGCACAACAACCAAATGGCCGCCGAAGGAAGAACTGCCACAACCACCACCACCGCCGCCGTCACCGCTGCCACCATCCCCGCCCCTCCCCCCGCACCCACCAATAACTCGAACCATGCTCAACAACAACCAAAAGGAAAAGGAAAAGAAACACCAATCCCACAAGCACCAAAATCCTACGCATCCATCGCAGCAGGAAACGCCAACCCCGAATACACCACGGTCACAAACAGGAGGAAGCCCAAACCTAAGGTGGACCCACTATTCAAACCAGAAGTCACCAAAATCAACAGGGAAATAGTCATCGAAACAAATAAAGAATCACCAGTCACCCCCTGTAACGGGGGTGCCTTGAGAGGGCGCGACCGTGACTTCGATCAGGTAGATAGGCAGAAAGGAATTCGACAAGCTATCCTTTCGGCTCGTTCGATGGAAAGATAGAATTTCATTTGTTTTGATCGTTATTTGTAGTCTAGAAACTTATAACTTTAAGGGGGCTCCTCGCTGGTAAAGACTCCCTGATCTCCCCGAAACCAAGCTGGGGCAACCGAGTTCCTTTATGGAAGTTCGGCGCCCCTTCCTTCATTACCTCTTTCCTTTTTTCACTGGCCGTCCGCCTTTCAAATAATCTGGGGGCACCACCTATTTTCTATCAGGGGGGGAGGAGAAGAGTTGCTACCACACCGCGGACGAATTTTCGTCCGAGTCAAATCTCGCAATCCTTGCCAAGAAAGGGTCGGGATCCTAGGAACTAGAGGAAACAGCCGACCAGACAGCAATTGCTTATTCAGAGTATTTAGAATAGATTTGGGTGTTTTTTAAAGCAAAGGTTTGCTTTGGTATTTTGGGTCGCACTCTTACTCCCCCCAAAGATGCAGCGGGCTGAAACAGGAGGGTTCCGGCGGTTCGACGCTCCGGGGGTTATTTTTGGGGTCTAAAACGTGTTTATTTTGCAGTGTTTCCTCAACTCCGCAATGCCTTCATTCAACCACCCCAAATGGACCGGAGCATCGCCAGGATCCTTTCTGACGTGGTAAAGCATTTTTTCCGGGCATCGGCTGCAAAGTTATTGCGCCTCAAAGGTTGAATGCCAAGGTAGGGTAACTTATGTTTGGGGTTACCCTTCCTTATTTGGTCTGCTCGTCCTGCTGCGCTAGTTTTGGTCCAGTCGTCTAGCTTGACTTGTAAGACTTCTTACTCGCCAGGATCTCTACCCTCTATACCAATAGAGGTAGGGGCTCATCTGCCCTTCTCTTCACCCATCGATGAAGAACCAGCTGCGGTTAACCTAGGGCCGTATGGCTTGACTGGTAGAATAGGTATTTTTGTAACAGCCCTACTGTGGCCCTGTTACACCCCCTCCGACATCAGAACAAGAATCAACTCAAAAATCGAAAACCCAGACTGCCAGCTTATCGCCGCCAGGAAAACCTCAAAGAACAACATTGTGCTAGAAACCAAATTTGCTACCCCCGCCTCAAAAGTCTTCGAATACAAACAAGAAATTGAATCAACCCTAAGAGAACTCAAGGTCCCCTTCGTTGACATAAGGGTCAACTCCAGATGGTCCAAATTTATCGTACACGGAATCCCAACAACAATCGGAGACGGCTATGAAGCAGGACAGGTCATGGCCTCAGAAGTCAGAAGCAACTACGGAACCACCTTCGAAATGGCACAAATCCCCAGATGGCTAAGCAGACCTGAGGCTAGAGCAGGGAAAACGCACTCGTCAATGATCATCGCACTCCAAGGACAATATACAAAAGACAACCTCGGACTGAGATATCTTACCCTATTCGACCGGCAATGCAAAATCGACAACTACCTCCCAGCCAACCCAGAAACCCAATGCTCCAAATGCTTAGAATATGGCCACCGACACGAAAGATGCTCCCACCAAACCGGGAGATGCGGACACTGTGCAGAGGACCACCAAACAAAGGAACACCCATGCTCAGAATGCCCAGGAGGTACCAGATGCATCCATACACCCATCCGATGCTACCACTGCAAGGCCCCACACAAAGCAACAGACGCCAACTGCCCAGAACGTACCAAAGCCCGCATCATAAACAAACTTGGACCAGACACAAACCCAAGCCCACTACCAATACCCATCGTCATCCCGGCCCAAGACCCCCCCCAAGAAGATGCAGCCATGGATAACACCCAATGAGTCACATCAAAAGAACAACGGCCATCGCACAGCAACTGAACTGTGCGAAAAACGAGCTTACAACAAAGTCAGTAGTGGAGGAAGCAGAACAGGACCACAACATACTTTTCCTTTTGTTACAAGAACCATGGAACAACAAAGACGGCCACCCACCGGAATCCCCTCTCTTTTACCTATTCACAGCCAGCAACAAGGGCACTAAAGCCGCCACATACATCAGGAAACACGCCAACCTGAAACCAAAACACCACTACACCCACAGTAATTTCATCGTCTCCGTCACGGTGGAAATCCAGAATCAGAAAACACAGATCCTCAACATATACTCACCAGGACGAAGCGGACCCTTCGCAGAAATCTCCAGACAGATAACCACCATCCAAAACTGCCTCGTCATGGGAGACTTCAACAGCCACCACCAACTCTGGTATGGGCACAGATCCCACGACTACACCAACACAATCAGAACGGACAAACCCGGATCCAGGAAAATAAAGAGATGGATCGATCGACAAAGGCTATCCCTACTTAACGAACCAGGCGAATTCACACATTTCCCCAGAAACAACAACAGACCGACCATCATTGACTTGACTTTAGTCAAAGGACCAGTACTGGACCATGACGTCCGGTGGAACATTGACCGACATGGAGCCGGATCCGACCATGGGAAAACCATCCTACAACTACGAATAGAGAAGCCCCCCCACACCCCCAGGAGACTATGGCACCGAACGAATTGGGGAAAACTGGAAGAGAACATCTCAGGCGTCCAGTTCCCCCCCGAAGCATGGGAATGCCAGAACCACACAAAGCAATCGGTCGACTTCATACTCGAACATATAGATAACCTGATAGATCAGGTGACCCCATGGAGCCAAGGACACATCAAATCTAAGAAATGGTGGACCCCAGAGCTGAAAGAAATCAAATCAACCCTCAACAAACTAGAAAGGAAAGCCAGAAACACCCAAAAGGACGAAGATAGGGAATCTTTCAGGAAAACCAGTAGAAGATGGACGGCAGCAATCCGAAAAGCCAAAGCGGAACAAAGGGAAAAAGAACTCACAGAGGCCAAGGGAAGTGCCATCTGGAAACTAATCAACACGGGGAAAAGAAGGGACATTACAATCCCAACTATACAAGGTGAAGAAACGTTTGCGGGGAAGTGCCAAGCTCTAAGAGCCCAACTCTTCCCCACAAATTGGACGTCCCCCAACAACCCCCCACTCCAAATCAGACCCCCATCCTTTGACCTTAGTGACGATTTCCAGGAAGTAACAACAGAAGAAATCACGTCCGCAATCAAATCATGCCCGGCACATTCGGCCACTGGCCCTGACAACATACCATATCCTTTCATACAGGCAACAATTAAGTCAAACACCCAACTCTTCCAGGACATGTTCTCAGCCATGCTCCGACATGGAGTCCAACCGGACCGATGGAAGT
This sequence comes from Morchella importuna, assembly GCF_003444635.1. Classification (NCBI taxonomy): domain Eukaryota; kingdom Fungi; phylum Ascomycota; class Pezizomycetes; order Pezizales; family Morchellaceae; genus Morchella; species Morchella importuna. Next base: position 43,815 of record NW_025763457.1, on the reverse strand, counting down.
GGCAAAATGCATACCAATCCCGAAACCAGGAAAATCCGACTACTCATCGGCCAAAGCCTACCGACCCATCTCCCTACTACAATGCTTTAGCAAAGTACTGGAAAAGATAGTGGCAACAAGATTATGCACTGCCGGAACCATCCTGGAAACCCTTAGTAAAGACCAATTCGGAGGCAGACCAACTATCTCAGCGATCGATGCCTTACTCCGCACGCTCACGCCCATCCAACAAAACCTCCTGATCAAGCGAACTACAGGAACTACCCCAGACAGACCAGCACTCCTCACAAACGACATACAAGGAGCCTTCAACTGTGTCGACCACCTCCTACTCGCCGAGATCATGACCCAACAAAGATTTCCAACATACCTGACGACCTGGTGCAAGGAATTCAACACCAATCGAACACTTCAATTCCAATTTAACCACGAACTGGAACCACCACGACCATATTCCTCAGGACTACCCCAAGGATCCCCCCTATCCCCAGTATTATTTATGATATACGCCGGGGTAATAACAGACCCCACCAACTCTCCCAAAGAAATCAACACCACCTACATCGACGACGACGCACTCATCCAACTCGCGAAGTCCCCTCTCTTCATCACCAAAAGACTCAACGAAAGGATGGAAGAAAGAATTAAGAAAGCAGAACCCCTTAATATCCAATATGAACCCCAAAAATCCGACCTCGTCTTCTTCAAACCCACAACATCAAGCACCCCGGACCCTAAGAACTCGGTAAAAATCGCAAAAGAAGAAATCCACCCCAAAGATAGACTCAAATACGTAGGAGTCTGGCTGGACTCAACGCTCTCCTTCCGACCACACATCGAAGAAACCATCGCCAAAGGCCTAATAGCCCTAGGCAGAATCAGAAACATCGCCTACCTCCCAGGATCAACAACAAAATCCATCCACCACCTCATCGTCCAAGGCTTCCTCCCCACCATCCTATGGGGATCGGAGGCATGGTGGACAGGAGCCGACCACATCCTCCGATCATTATCCCCCCTCTACACGAAGCCGCCAGGATTATAACAGGCCTACCCCGCTGGACCCAAAACCGAAAAAACTACTGAAAGAGGCAGCACTTCCCCCACTCGAACACCTCCTCAACCACAAATCGCGGAAGTACGGGACGCGCATCCTCTGCCACCCTGCGGACCACCCACTCAACGAAGGACTCATCCAACTCCTCCCCACCAGAATAAAAAACATTAAAGGCACAAGGCCTACATCGGATTGCATCACTCATGCTACCTTTCAGGAACCAGGTAACCACAGAGAAAGATAGATACAAAACGATACCCTCACCAAACGCATGATAGAAGAATGGAACTCCCATCCCACTCATCAACTACCACGAACCAGGAACCCTAAAAATCCCACCAAAGCGAGCAAAACTCCTCCGATCCAAAGCAAAACTCATCCACCGCATACGATGTCAAGTCACTAGGATAGACAGATATGCAGCATTTACGGAACCTGAACCCTGCCAATGCGGCTCGGAACAATCCTCCAAACACACCATGATCGACTGCCCACGATGGACACAACTACGAAGGCCACTTATGGACAAAATCCCGGGGCCGCCCCACTTGGGAAAACTGGCTATTCACCAACCTCAACGTAGACCTGATTCTACAGTTTGCAACAAAAACCAACCTACTCGACTGGTACGAAATGGACGAGGAGGACCCGGAGGAATGATGATCGGTTTCTTTGGTTTTTTTCCTTTCTTTCTGTACCTTCTTCTAAAAAATTCTTTCATCGTTTCCTTTGTTTCTCTCTTATGTTTGGCGGAGGGTCCGGCGTGCGATAAATCCTGTACTTCAAAGCAATATAAAAATCCAATCCAATCCAATCCTGTAATTACCCCACGAATACTACTTTGTTCTACGTCTCGCCATAGGGTTCAACTGGTTGGTCACACCAGGTAGAACCGCCCCATAGTCCATAGTCCCGGATACTTACTACTACGTCTTCGCCTCGATTGTATTCCTTGGCACCATAGTCCCTACGTCCATAGACCTCCATTACACTAGGTTCCGTCCTCTATTGCCAACCAATACAACACCATAGTTTACCATGGCGACACATCTCACTATTGATTATCAACAGCTAAGCGATGCCCTTCAAACCTGCTTTCAAGAACACCCAGAGGTGGATGGCAATGTTGGAATAGAAGCTTATGCACTTCTCCAACGGGCACAACATGGCCTTATTCAGTATGCAACGGACTTACAGGAGGTGGAGAGGGAGGCTGGAAATGCGAGGGAGATGTTTGAACGAGATCTAGCCGCTGCCAGGGGCCACCGAGTTGCGGTTGAAGTGGTTGCCCCTGATGAAGAACCAATCGGAGATGATAATGTCCCACCGGTACCTCCAGTTCCACCTGTCCCAGTGGTTACCCAACGGTCGGAAAAACTCCAAGACCCTGAAGTGTTTAGGGGAGATCGCGATCGAGAAAGACTACACCTATTCAAGCAACAGATGAGGATCAAACTATTGGGAAATGCCGACCGCTTTCCCACACTACAGTCCAAGCTATCCTATGCATTCAGTCGACTGGAGGGCGTTGCCGCTAATCAGTTTTTACAATACGTCGGAGAAGAAGGCATCGCTTTGCCTTCCATGTTACGGTTCTATGAAATCTTAGATACTGCGTTCGGGGATCCTGATCGAATGCGCACGGCTAGGAGGAACCTTAGAAACATCCGCCAACGAAATCAAACCTTTGCTGATTATTTCGCCGAATTTCAACGGTATGCTGCCGAGTCAGGGATGGATGAAGTCTCTCGAATTGAAGCTTTGATAGAAGGTATTAATGTGGAACTCGATGAATCGATGATACACCATGAAACTCCTGCGACAGTAGATGCCTGTGCGACACTTTTGCAACGGTTGGATAACCGCCGTCGAGCGGCAGAAGCTAAGCGAGGAAGTAAAAAGCCGTGGAATGCTACTGCTGCTCCGACCCCTCGTCCCCCACCAGCGAATCCTGCCCCTGCTCCCCGTACCACCGTCCCAGCTGTCAATGCACCTACCCCTGAAAACCATCCCTCGTTCCGCCCGGGAGGTGATGTACCAATGGACTTGTCCGGGGGACGTCGTCGCCCCACCCCTACCAAAAGGAACGCCCGTTTAGCTGAGGGCCGATATTTCTATTGTCGAGGCGTTGGACATATGGTTAGGGACTGCCCCCAAGCAAGGGCAACGGGAAATCAGTCAAGGAGACCAGTGATGAGGGGAGCAGCATTGAGAGTGGAGGAAAACGATGGAAGCGATAACGAATCGGCAAAAGATTTGTCCCTGTACTAAGTGGCTTAGCCCAGGGACCATTTAAAGATTTTTCTACGGTGCATATTTATAGTTTTTCGGTATCAGAGGAGGAAATGGATGGGAACCAATTTGCAGTAACTTGTTCAATTTCACAGAATAAAAATTCTTTTATACCCACCTACGCCCTTATTGATACCGGAGCATCAGGATATGCTTTTATTGATGAATCTTTTGCACGCCACAACAATCTTACCATGACCCCCCTCAAAATACCCCGCCATGTAGACGTTATAGACGGCAGACCTATCAAGTCAGGAAAAATTACCCAAATCGTTGATGTCGCACTAGACATTCATGGCCATCAAGAGACCGCGCCATGTTTTGTGACAAAGTTAGGACATTATCCGATTGTGATGGGGATACCTTGGATGCGACGCCATGACGTTACCCTTCAACCAAAGGAAAATTTGCTTATTTTTGACTCTCGAAACTGTTGTCAATAATGTTTGCTTAGTGGTACTGCAGTCACGGTTCATGGCATATCGATTCCCTTACCGGAAAAACATACAACTCTTGTTGCCACGACTGAGAAACCTACTATTGATATTGAACAACTAATACCGAGAGAGTTCCACCACTATATCCAAATGTTTGAAGAATATGATGCTTCAGTACTTCCGCCACATCGACCGTTTCATGATATGAAGATAGTATTGGAAGAAGGTAAACAACCGCCATGGGGACCAATATATGCCCTATCTCAAAGTGAGTTGAAGGCACTCTGGGACTACCTTCAAGAGAATCTACACAAGGGAATTATCCGCCATAGTGAATCGCCAGCGGGAGCACCTATACTATTCGTCAAGAAAACCGATGGAACTCTTCGTTTATGTGTTGACTACAGGGGTCTTAATGCAATTACGATTAAAAATCGCTATCCATTGCCGTTATTGAAGGAAACTTTGGCCAAACTGTCGAAAGCAAAATACTATACCAAGTTGGATTTAAGTTGGGGGTATAATCAAATCAGGATAGCGGAAGGAGACGAATGGAAGACGGCATTCCGAACTCGATATGGACATTTTGAATATACGGTAATGCCTTTTGGATTAGCGAACGCTTCTGCTACGTTCCAACATTGGATTAATGACATCCTACATCCCTATCTCGATCAATTCGTGACGGCCTATTTAAATGACATTCTCATCTATTCCGAATCCCTTACAGAGCACAATCACATTCAAAAGGTTCTAAAAGTACTTGATGAGAATCATGTCCATCTCACACCCGAAAAATGCGAATTTATGGTTCAAGAAACGAAATATCTCGGCCTAATCCTTACCCCAAATGGCAACAGAATGGATCCAAAGAAAGTTATTGATGTTCTAGAATGGTCTACACCTACAAACCTTCATGATGTTCAAGTATTTCTGGGATTTGCAAATTTTTATCGACGGTTTATTTTGGGATATTCAAAGATTGTCGCCCCGCTTACAGCTCTAACAAAGAAAAATGTTAAATTCGAATGGACAGATGAAAGGCAGGAAGCATTTCAAACATTGAAAAAGATGTTTACAACAGCGCCCATATTAGTTCATTCGATCCGGATCGGAAGATTGTGATGGAAACCGATGCATCCGACTATGTTTCAACAGCAATTCTATCGCAACGTGATGATGAAGGAGTTTTACATCCGGTCGCTTTCTTTTCCAAGAGACATTCCCCTGCGGAATGTAACTATGAAATTTATGACAAGGAACTTCTAGCAATCGTGCGATTTTTTGAAGAGTGGCGACATCATTTGGAAGGAGCACAATTCCCTATTGAAGTTTTCAGCGACCATTGAAATCTAGAGTATTTTATGACGACAAAATTGTTAAACCGCCGACAAGCTCGTTGGTCTGAATTCCTTTCACGTTTCGATTTTGTTATACAATTCCGACCAGGAAAACAAGGAGCGAAATCAGATGCATTGACTAGAAGGTCAGGTGACCTACCTAAAGAGGGGGATGAACGGCTGACGCATCAGAGCCAAGTGGTTCTGAAGCGGAAAATTTGGATACAAAGCTAAGTTTGTTCGCGGGTTCTTTATCAAATGAATCCGCTGAAGGAATGCCCACTGTGGAGGAGTTATTTTCAAAAGCTTACCAAGTCGATAGTTTTCCAAATGAAATCCTCGCTATGCTTCGGAGTGACGTTTGCCATTCAAACAAAATTTAACTTGCCGAATGTACTGAAGACAATAACGGTCGGCTACTTTATCGAAATACACTCTACGTACCAAAGGACAATGACCTCCGGCTAAGGCTCCTAAAAGAACATCATGACAAACCATCGGCAGGTCATCCGGGTAGAGCAAAGACATTGGAACTCTTAAGTCGGGAGTATTATTGGCCACAAATGCGAAAAGATGTCGACCGATATGTCAGGAATTGCAATGTGTGTGTCCGTAGCAAGGCACCACGCAATACGCCTTACGGAGTACTTCGCCCAATGCCAATACCTGATGGACCTTGGACGGATGTCTCAATGGATTTTGTTACTGACCTCCCGGAGAGTGAGGGGTATAATGCGATACTAGTTGTGGTTGATAGACTAACTAAGATGCGACATCTGATACCAACGATTAAAGAGGTAGACTCGAAGGAGGTAGCAAGGCTATATATCGACAATGTTTGGAAACTACCTGGACTACCTAACACTGTTGTGTCCGATAGAGGAACACAATTTGTCGCCGAATTTTGGAAGTCGCTTTGCAAACGTCTGGAAATACATCCACGATTCTCCACCCCCTTCCACCCCCAGACTGACGGACAAACTGAAAGGATTAATGCCGTAATGGAACAGTACCTCCGAAGCTATGTTTCTTATCAACAAGAAGATTGGGCCTGACTATTGGCAATGGCCGAATTTGCAACAAATAATCATGTTTCGGAAACAACAAGAGTCTCTCCCTTCTATGCCAATTCAGGAAGAAATCCAAGGATGACTTTTGGCCCCTTAGAACATGGTAGGACGACGGCGGAAGATCAAGCCAACAGTATTGCAAAGGAAATGAAGGATATAGTAGAGTTTTTGAAAGGTGAAATGTTCCGAGCGCAAAGGATACAAGAAGAGTCGGCCACTCTGAATTGTTCTCCCACACCTCGTTATAACATAGGAGATAAAGTTTTCTTATCGACACGCCATGTTTTGACAAAGCGACCCTCCAAGAAATTCGATTGGAACCGTGTTGGACCTTACAGCGTTAAACGAATTGTCAACCCCTATGCGTATGAGTTAGAACTTCCCCGTTCTATGAGTATCCATCCAGTATTCCACGTTTCATTATTGTCACCTGAAGCAGGTAATCCGTTACCTGGACAACAGCAGTCACCACCACCTCCGGTTGAGATCGAAGGAGAGGAAGAATGGGAAGTCGAAGATATTTTGGACTCCAGGAAACGAAGGGGTGGCTTTGAGTACTTGGTACGATACACGGGAGACGATGATGCCTCTTGGCAACCGCTATCGGACCTTAAACATTCGCCTGATATTGTTCGACGATTCCATGAACGCTATCCACGGAAACCTAGGCCTACCAGGAGGTAGGCGTTAGAGGGGGGCGTAGTCTGTAATGGCAAAATTGTATTTCGGCTAAGGTGATAGATTGGATTGTGAATAGGGGGTATTGCGCAGTTGAGCTATGATTTGTAATGGGTTTTCTGTTATGTTCTTTCAGTTTCCGTTACGCGGGGTATTAGTCATCAACGGACTAGGAGTTGGATATATAAGGGGGCGTTGTCTCGTGCCTTTTGATGTTTTCCTTCCTTTCCTCTTCTCTTCACGGAACCTCCTGTAATTAATCCTCGCAACACCAAAACTTTCGAACAACAATAACTTTTGGCCTGCATTCTCCATAAAACTTTTACTCGAACACGATACTGTATGTCAATAGACTCCGTAATCTATTGGTATCTTATCGCACATCTGTTCGTACGCGAGGTTATCCACGCTCTAGTCCCTGAGTTGTGAACTCTCCACCCCTCAACCCTGCCTAAGCCTCGCGACCGTAGCGAAAACAACAATCTGGCCTCACCAAACCCACCCAACCCACCAAACATCGCGGGCAGAAAGAGAACTCTATCAGAAGTCTTTCCCAACCCAACCCGAACTGGAACATCAGTGATGTCCCAACAAGCCTCTCTGAGCTCCTGGTTCGCAGGAGCCCCCCCACCAGGAACACCGGCACCCCCTCGCTTCCCCGACACCCAATCAACCCAACAAACACAGTCCACCACCATCGAACAAACCCAGCTCGGCAACGAACCCTTCTCCATCTTCGCTGAACACAACCAATACAATGAGCCATATGCACCAAAGTACGATTACATCCACCCCAGCATCGTTCCCCAAGAAACCCACGCCACAATGGACCTAAACTACGTCTCCTGGGTAATTAGAAATGCCCTCACTGTAGCACTTGAACCCCTCAACCAAACAACCGAGCAGATCAACAAGGACCTAAAAGCTACCATTGAAGTCCTATCCACCCAAAACGAAACCCTTAAACATACCGTCGACGTCCTGGCCAAACAAATGTTTGAAATGACAAAGAACCAAGACAAAACTTCCGAAAAACTCCACCGTCTCCAACAACAGGTCACTAACCTCTCCGTCAACAGACCTAGCAACCAAGCAGTCAATGAAGGAAGAGCATCCGCAATTGCCGCCGTCGCCGCTGCCACCACCGCTCCTATCACCACACCCGCCAACAACATGAACCACGCCAACAATCCGAACCATGCCCAAGAATCAAAAGGAAAAGGCAAAGAGATACCAACCCCACCAGCACCAAAATCCTACGCATCCATCGCAGCAGGAAACGCCAACCCCGAATATACACCATAGTCACGAACAAGCGGAAATCCAAACCCAAAGCGGACCCCCTATTCAAACCAGAAGTCACCAAGATCAACAGAGAGATCGTCATCGAAACGAATAAGGAATCACCAGTCACCCCCTCCGAAATCAGGAGAAGAATCAACTCCAAAATCGAAAACCCGGACTGTCAGTTTATCGCCGCCAGGAAAACCTCAAAAAACAACATAGTACTAGAAACTAAATTCGCCACACCCGCCTCGAAGGTCTTCGAATACAAACAAGAAATCGAAGCAGCCCTGAAAGAACTCAAGGTCCCTTTCGTTGACATCAGAGTTAATTCCAGATGGTCTAAATTTATCATACACGGAATCCCCACAACAATCGGAGATGGTATGAAGCGGGACAGGTCATGGCCTCAGAAGTCAGAAGCAATTACGGAACTACTTTCGAAATGGCACAAATCCCCAGATGGCTCAGTAGACCCGAAGCCAGGGCGGGGAAAACACACTCATCAATGATTATCGCACTCCCAGGACAATACACAAAGGATAACCTCGGACTAAGATATCTCACCCTATTCGACCGACAATGCAAAATCGACAACTACCTCCCAGCCAACCCAGAAACCCAATGCTCTAAATGCTTGGAATATGGCCACCGACATGAACGATGCTCCCACCAAACCGGGAGATGCGGACACTGCGCAGAAAACCACCAAACAAAGGAACACCCATGCTCCGAATGCCCAGGAGGCACCAGATGCATCCATACACCCATCCGATGCTACCACTGCAAGGCCCCTCACAAAGCAACAGACGCCAACTGCCCAGAACGCACTAAAATCCGCATTACAGACAAACTGTGACCAGACACAAACCCAAGCCCGCTACCAATACCCATTGTTATCCCGGCCCAAGATCCCCCACAAGAAGATGCAGCCATGGATAACACCCAATGAGCCACACCAAAAAGACTACGGCTATCGCACAGCAACTGAACTGCGCGAAAAACGAGCTTACAACAAAGTCAGTAGTGGAGGAAGCAGAACAGGACCATAACATACTCTTTCTTTTGTTACAAGAACCATGGAATAACAAGGACGGCCACCCACCGGAATCCCCCCTCTTCTATCTATTCACGGCCAGCAATAAGGGCACCAAAGCCGCCACATATATCAGAAAACACGCCAAACTAAAACCAAACCACCATTACACACACAATAACTTCATAGTCTCCGTCACGGTGGAAATCCAAAACCAAAAAACACAAATCCTCAACATATACTCACCGGGGCGAAGCGGACCCTTTGCAGAAATCTCCCGACAAATAACTACCATCCAAAATTGCCTCGTCATGGGAGACTTCAACTGCCACCACCAACTCTGGTATGGACACAGATCCCACGACTACACCAACACGATTTGAACAGACAAATCCGGATCCAAGAAACTGAAAAGATGGATCGATCGACAAAAGTTATCCCTACTCAACGAACCAGGCGAATTCACACATTTCCCCAGGAACAACAACAGACCAACCATTATTGACCTGACATTAGTCAAAGGACCAATATTGGACCACGACACCCGCTGGAACATCGACCGATATGGAGCAGGATCCGATCATGGGAAAACCATCCTACAACTACGAATAGAGAAACCCCCCCACACTCCCAAAAGGCTATGGCACCGAACGAATTGGGGAAAACTGGAAGAAAACATTCTAGGCCTCCAGTTCCCCCCCGAAACGTGGGAGAGCCAGAACCACACAAAACAATCAGTCGACTTCATCCTCGAATACATAGATAACTTAATAGACCAAGTTACTGTAACGGGGGCAGCCTATCTATGTATCGCTAGAATCCAATAGAATAGATGCGGCCGTGCAAGATAGAAATCAGGTGCAGATTTATTCAAAGATACTATCGCTTAGAACTCAATAATCTTTAAGGCCTCTGCTACCGATAATTCTAGGTCAAGATGAAGATGAGGATCCGGACAGTTTGGGCGGGAATGATCCTGAGTACTTATACTCCAAAGGACTCTATTCCCTGCTCCTACTTCCTTACTAAGTTCTGGTGCTGCCTTCTAGCGGAAGGGAAGCAATACCATCGCTACCCCGCTTCTCTCTAAGCGTCAGCGAGTGCTTCCGGTTCCGAAGGCAACCACCCTTAGTCAAAGCCTTTGTAACACCTGCAGCCGTTGTTGCCAAACAACAGGGGCCTGCATGAATGAGTTGCCGCTCAGGTGTAAGCTTAATCATTGCTGTAGTGCTTTCGCTTATTGTAGACTTCCCAGGCATAATCCCTTCCGTTACCGGCGGACTTCCAATGCTCAGAGGATGTAGAGGATCGCCGAGCACTCAGAGCTTCACTCTGGCTGGCCTTCTAATCATTGGCGAGGCACAGACTCGTCAGTCATTGCTCCCATGAGTAGATCCTCTTCCTAGCGCTCAGAATGTAGTTACTCTGACAGCTGGTAGCTAACCACACTGCCGGTACTTGCATGTCACTGTGCAACTGGCTTCTAACAATAACTCTCAGCATGTAACCGGGCCCTGTGTGTACTCATACACCAGACAGTTGAAATGGCTCCGTTACAGTTACCCCGTGGAGCCAAGGACATCCCAAATCTAAGAAATGGTGGACCCCAGAACTGAAGAAACTCAAATCTACCCTCAACACACTAGAAAGGAAAGCCAAAAACACCCAAAAAGACGAAGACAGAGAACCCTTCAGGAAAATTAGCAGGAAATGGACCGCAGCAATCCGCAAAACCAATGTAACGGCAATATTATATTTCGGCTAAGGTGATAGATGGGGTTGTGAAGAGAAGGAATTGTGCAGTTGGACTATGATTTGTAATGGGTTTTCTTTTATGTTCTTTCGGTTTCCATTACGCAAGATATTAGTCATCAACGGACTAGGAGTTGGATATATAAGGGGGTGTTGTCTCGTGCCTTTTCATGTTTTCATTCCTTTCCTCTTCTCTTCACGGAACCTCTTGTATCTATTCCACGAATACTACTTTTGTTCTAAGCCTCGTCATAGGGTTCAACTAGTTTGTCATACTAGGTAGAGACACTCCATAGTCCATAGTCTTGAATATCTATCCCCACGTCCTCGCCTCAGTTGTATTCCTTGGCACTATAGTCCCTACGCCCATAGACCCCCGTTACAACCAAGGCGGAACAAAGGGAGAAAGAAATCACGGAGGCCAAGGGAAGTGCCATCTGGAAACTAGTCAACAAAGGGAAAAGAAGGGACATCACAATCCCAACTATTCAAGGTGAAGAAACGTTTGCGGGGAAGTGCCAAGCTCTAAGAGCCCAACTCTTCCCCACAAATCGGACGTCCCCCAACAACCCCCCCCTCCAAATAAGACCCCCCTCATTTGACCTTAGTGACGATTTCCAGGAAGTAACAATAGAAGAAATTACATCCGCAATCAAATCATGCCCAACACACTCAGCCACTGGCCCTGATAACATCCCATATCCATTCATACAAGCAACAATCAAGGCAAACACCCAGCTCTTCCAAGATATGTTCTCAGCCATGCTCCGACATGGAGTCCAACCGGATCGATGGAAAGTGGCAAAATTCATACCAATCCCGAAACCAGGAAAATCCGACTACTCATCGGCCAAAGCTTACCGACCCATCTCTCTATTACAATGCTTTAGCAAAGTACTGGAAAAGATAGTGGCAACAAGGTTATGCACCGCCGGAACTATCCTGGAAACACTCAGTAAAGAACAATTCGGAGGCAGACCAACAATCTCAGCGATCGATGCTTTACTCCGCACGCTCACGCCCATCCAACAAAATCTACTGATCAAGCGAACTACAGGAACTACCCCAGACAGACCAGCACTCCTCACAAATGACATACAAGGAGCCTTCAACTGTGTCGACCACCTCCTACTCGCCGAGATCATGACCCAACAAAGATTCCCAACATACCTGACGACCTGGTGCAAGGAATTCAATACCAATCGAACACTTCAATTCCAATTCAATCACGAACTGGAACCACCACGACCATATACCTCAGGACTACCCCAAGGATCCCCCCTATCCCCAGTATTATTTATGATATACGCTGGGGTAATAACAGACCCCACCAACTCTCCCAAAGAAATCAACACCACTTACATCGACGACGACGCACTCATCCAACTCGCGAAGTCCCCTCTCTTCATCACCAAAAGACTTAACGAAAGGATGGAGGAAAGAATAAAGAAAGCAGAACCCCTCAACATCAAATACGAACCCCAAAAATCCGACCTAGTCTTCTTCAAACCCACAACATCAAGCACCCCGAACCCCAAAAACTCGGTAACAATCGCAAAAGAAGAAATCCACCCCAAGGATAGACTCAAATATGTAGGAGTCTGGCTGGATTCAACGCTCTCCTTCCGACCACACATCGAAGAAACCATCGCCAAAGGCCTCAAAGCCCTAGGCAGAATCAGAAACATCGCCTACCTACCAGGATCAACAGTAAAATCCATTCACCACCTCATCGTCCAAGGCTTCCTCCCCACCATCCTATGGGGATCGGAGGCATGGTGGACAGGAGCCGACCACATCCTCCGATCACTATCCCCTCTCTACAACGAAGCCGCCAGAATAATAACAGGCCTACCCCACTGGACAAAACCGAAAAGCTACTGAAAGAGGCAGCACTCCCCCCATTCGAATACCTCCTCAATCACAAATCACGGAAGTATGGGACGCACATCCTCTGTCACCCTGCGGACCACCCACTCAACGAAGGACTCACACAGCTCCTCCCAACCAGAACAAAAGATATCAAAGGCACAGGCCTACATCGGATTGCATCACTCATGCTACCCTTCCAGGAACCTGGCAACCGCAGAGAGCGATGGATACAGAACGATACCCTCACCAAACATATGCTGGAAGAATGGAATTCTATCCCACTCACCAACTACCACGAACCAGGAACCCTAAAGATCCAACCAAAACGAGCAAAACTTCTCCGATCCAAGGCAAAACTCATACACCGCATACGATGTCAAGTCACTAGGATAGACAGACATGCAGCATTCACGGAACCTGAACCCTGCCAATGTGGCTCGGAACAATCCTCTAAACACACCATGATCGACTGCCCTCGATGGACACAACTACGAAGACCACTTATGGACAAAATCCCAGGGCCGCCCACTTGGGAAAACTGGCTATTTACCAACCTCAAGGTAGACCTTATTCTACAATTTGCAGCAAAAATCAACCTACTTGACTGGTACGAAATGGACGAGGAGGACCCGGAGGAATGATGATTGGTTTCTTTGATTTACTTTCTCCTTTCCTGTACCCTCTCATGATTTCTTTCGTTAATCTTTTCTTTCCTTTCCTTTTCCTTTTCCTTTTCTGTTTTTTCCTATGTTTGATGGCGGAGGATCCGGCGTGCGATAAGTCCTGTACTTCAAAGCAATATAAAAACTATCTATCTATCTATCCTGTAATTACCCCACGAATACTACTTTGTTCTACGTCTCGCCATAGGGTTCAACTGGTTGGTCATACCAGGTAGAACCGCCCCATAGTCCATAGTCCCGGATACTTACTACTACGTATTCGCCTCGATTGTATTCCTTGGCACCATAGTCCCTACGTCCATAGACCCCCGTTACAGCTATCCGCCCCATCAAGGACTTTGGCTTGGGGTAAAGAGGGCCCAACTCATGCCTAGGTCCGGAAGGAGGGAACTAAGGATCTTATCATCCACTAACTGACCCTCATAGCCAGTCTTCCACATCAGCTGAATAATACTATTCAGGAAGGAGTCTATTCCTCCCTTGGCTGTGTGGGTGAGGGTGTTCCACTGGGCTTACAGCATCATCCCTAGAGATGGCTTCGTCAAAGGCTGCTCTGAGAGCATCCACAAAGGAATCCCAGCGCTTCCATCTCTCATCCAACCACCACAGGCATCCCAGCTATCCGGTTGGCAGAAGCTGCAAGAAATGGACAACGCGGGGGTTGTGCGGAAGGACACAATAGCGGTTAAACTATTAAGTCGTCAACCTGATTTCAAGGCGGAGAGAATTCAAAGAATTTAGACGAGAAACGAGAGCAGAGAAAGCTAGGTTCTAATGTCTATATTATATGTATCGCTTAATTGTTGTTTTTTTATTACAAAGTCAGAAGAAAGAGGAAAAACAGCCCGATATTTATACAAGAACCGTGTCCCTTCCGACCGAGAGAGAAAAGAGGACTAAACAGTTGGAAAGCCATTTGACCCCGAGAAACTGCCAAGAAGTATGGAAACAGATAGAAGAGTGTCGGTTGCATAAGCGTCCGATCACGTACATAAGTGTATGACTCAATGTTCCAACATAGGAAAGTAATACCCGAGATAACACCCATATGTAAAGTAGAAACGTAATAGAAGCCCAAAAGAGATAGTTATCGGTATAAACCCTGTGTCCCTTATCAAATGACTCGTAATGAAATGTATGGAGATAAACAAATATTAACGAAGTAAATGAAAGAAACAAAGTTCACCGTAAATTCCAACAGAAGCTTGATCAATGGAGTTGTGGTAAGCTTCATACCACTTGACCGGAGCATTTCCTTCCATCGGGTTACCAGCATAATGGATCCTAACCTCTTCAGAGGTGAAGGGGTATCTCTCAATGGAGAAGACATTTTCACATTGCCGGATAAAGGTCGCCACATTGTCTGCTTTGCCATTGAACTTGGTCAGAGGGGGTGCCTTGGGTTCTCAGGCCCTAGAGGCAGCGGAGGGGTGCGAGGGGGCCAGAGGTCTCATGAACTGGGGCATGGAGGCCAGAAGCTCCTTCTTCTGCTTCTCTAACTTCTTCCTGAGGTATCTCCACCATCCTCTTCTGTCACCATCCTCAGGCTCGGAGTCTGAGCTGTCTGAGTCCCCTCCTGGGTTGGGAGTGCCGCCAACCGGGGGGACTATTCCATCTCCTCCACCATTACCCGCTGGTTCTGCGTTCTGGTTTTCTCCACCAGGATTTCCTTCTGGCTGGAGGTTCCTCCTAGGTGGCTCCGGGGGTGGTGAGCCTCCGTGGCATTCTGGGGATAACCCCTGTCGAACCCAGGCTAGGGGAGCCCAGAAGGACCACTCCTGACCGGTGTCTGCGAGTAATAGTCATTGTCTCCTATAGGTTGACGGGGGGGCCTAGCCAGGCCTCCTGCCAAAGGGCTTGCTGGAGCTCTTTAAGGAGGTAGAGGTGAGCCTCCAATAGCCGATGGCATCATCAGGGGAAGAGTCCTCTGCCTGATAAACCTGACCGGAAATGCTGCAAAGGGGTTCACCCTTTGGTCGAAGGTTCTCAGGGCCGCTCTGGACGAGGCCCTTGAGTTCTGCGGAGGTGCGGGGTTGGGGACAGGTCCTGGTGTGGGCATACTGGCGATGGAGAGCCTTCCTTCATTGATGGCTCTCTGGATATCTTCCAGGAAGTTAGGGGGCATCGCCGGGCTTGTCCACTCAATGTCTTCCATCTCATCCATTCTTAAGTCATCTCTCTGAGCATAATTCTGGAGTTGTGCCTGGACTGAGGAGACTTGTTCTTGCATGTAACCAAAGGCATTCCTGAGCAGGACTGCCTCAGTTTCTTGTCTTTCTTACATCAAAGCTAGCGCATTGCCGGCCTTGATGACTTGTTGTTGCAGGCTGTGCTTAAGGTAGCGCTGCAACTCCGCAAAGAAGTCCTGTAGGGTGACTTGATCGGTATCTTGCCAGGTGGGCTCACATCCAGGGATGTAGGACTGGAGCGCCGTCCTGGGCTTGTGGATCAACTGTGTCTGACCCTTTTGGAATTCTAAGGCTGCCGGTTGCCATTCAATCTGAAGGGGCACTTGGGGAGCCGGGAGGGCGGACATGTTGTAGGAGGAAAGAATAATCTGAAGTTGAATTGAGCCTTAAAGATTATCTGTATTTATTTATCCATGCAATACCATATTGATTACCGCCTCTTAAAACTGTAATCCTATGTAGAACGAACTTAATAACGAAACATTGCTTTGTTCTACAAGTATTTTGAAAGTTTCTTTATATCCATCAGCGTAAAATGAACAGTGAGCTCCCTTCTCTAAGCTTAGGCCTTGCCATGGCTTCTGAGCAGGCTGTTCGTGCCGATGACTTATAAAGTCCGACTTGTGGATCTCCATCATCACTCTCTTAATTTTAGGCAGTCTTTGAGCCCCGCTCAAAACCCCATGGATGAGTTGCTCTGATGGAGACTGGAGAAATTAGATAGTTGGGTGGGAAGAATCCTGAGTACTGATACTCCAAAGGATTCCGTTCCACTGCTCCTACTTCCTTACTAAGTTCCGGTGCTGCCTTCCAGCGGAAGCGAGGAAATACCACCGCTACCCCGCTTCTCTCTAAGCATTAGCGGGTGCTTCCGGTTCCGAAGGCAACTACCCTTAGTCAAAGCCTTTATAACACCTGCAGCCTTTGTTGCCACACAACCAGGACCTGCATGAATGAGCTGCCGCTCAGGTGTAAGCTTAATCGTTGCTGTAGAGCTCTTTGCTTATTGTAGACTTTCCCATGCATAGTCCCTGCCACTACCGGTGGACATATCATGCTCAAAGGATGTAGAGGATCGCCAAGCACTCAGAGCTTCACTCTGGCTGGCCTTCTAATCATTGGCGAGACATAGACTCGTCAGTCATTACTCCCATGAATAGATCATCTTCCTAGCGCTCAAAATGTAGTTGTTCTGACAGCTGGCAGCTAACCACACTGCCGGCACTTGCATGTCACTGTGCAACTGGCTTCTAACAATAACTCTCAGCATGTAACCAGGCCCTTTGTGTACTCATACACCAGACAGTTGGAATGGTTCCGTTACAATAGGTTCGGATTGATATCGAGTGCTGAGGCGTAGCGATCGGAAAGAGTACTATCGACGCATGTGTTAAGTATTCTCCCTGTAACGGGGGCAGCCTATCTATGTATCGCTAGAATCCAATAGAATAGATGCGGCCGTGCAAGATAGAAATCAGGTGCAGATTTATTCAAAGATACTATCGCTTAGAACTCAATAATCTTTAAGGGCACTGCTACCGATAATTCTAGGTCCAGATCAAGATGAGGATTTGGACAGTTGGGCGGGAATGATCCTGAGTAGTTATACTCCAAAGGACTCTATTCTCTGCTCCTACTTCCTTACTAAGTTCTGGTGCTGCCTTCTAGCGGAAGGGAAGCAATACCATCGCTACCCCGCTTCTCTCTAAGCGTCAGCGAGTGCTTCCGGTTCCGAAGGCAAACACCCTTAGTCAAAGCCTTTGTAACACCTGCAGCCATTGTTGCCATACAACAGGGGCCTGCATGAATGAGCTGCCGCTCAGGTGTAAGCTTAATCATTGCTGTAGAGCTTTCGCTTATTGTAGACTTCCCAGGCATAATCCCTTCCGTTACCGGCGGACTTCCAATGCTCAGAGGATGTAGAGGATCGCCGAGCACTCAGAGCTTCACTCTGGCTGGCCTTCTAATCATTGGCGAGGCACAGACTCGTCAGCCATTGCTCCCATGAGTAGATCCTCTTCCCTAGCGCTCAGAATGTAGTTACTCTGAGAGCTGGTAGCTAACCACACTGCCGGTACTTGCATGTCACTGTGCAACTGGCTTCTAACAATAAGTCTCAGCATGTAACCGGGCCCTGTGTGTACTCATACACCAGACAGTTGAAATGGCTCCGTTACACTCCCTATGGTAAGACGACACGAGGGAATGCGGGTAGCAGTTATGCACGCCAAGCATACCGGTAGGGGTTCTGTGCCGGAATCAAGCACTCGTATCAATGGGCGAGTCAGGCGCACAGGGAGAAGAAGTGCTTCAGCTGTAACGGAGCACTTTCAACTGTCTGGTGTATGAGTACACACAGGGCCCGGTTAGATGCTGAGAGATATTGTTAGAAGCCAGTTGAACAGTGACATGCAAGTATCGGCAGTGTGGTTAGCTACCAGCTGTAACAGGGCCACAGTAGGGCTGTTACAAAAATACCTGTTCTACCAGTCAAGCCATACGGCCCTAGGTTAACCGCAGCTGGTTCTTCATCGATGGGTGAAGAGAAGGGCAGATGAGCCCCTACCTCTATTGGTATAGAGGGTAGAGATCCTGGCGAGCAAGAAGTCTTACAAGTCAAGCTAGACGACTGGACCAAAACTAGAGCAGCAGGACGAGCAGACCAAATAAGGAAGGGTAACCCCAAACAAAAGTTACCCTACCTTGGCATTCAACCTTTGAGGCGCAATAACTTTGCAGCCGATGCCCGGAAAATATGCTTTACCACGTCAGAAAGGATCCTGGCGATGCTCCGGTCCATTTGGGGTGGTTGAATGAACGCATTGCAGAGTTGAGGAAACACTGCAAAATAAACACGTTTTAGACCCCCAAAAATAACCCCCGGAGCGTCGAACCGCCGGAACCCTCCTGTTTCAGCCCGGTGCATCTTTGGGGGGAGTAAGAGTGCGACCCAAACTACCAAAGCAAACCTTTGCTTTAAAAACACCCAAATCTATTCTAAATACTCTGAATAAGCAATTGCTGTCTGGTCGGCTGTTTCCTCTAGTTCCTAGGATCCCGACCCTTTCTTGGCAAGGATTGCGAGATTTGACTCGGACGAAAATTCGTCCGCGGTGTGGTAGCAACTCTTCTCCTCCCCCCTGATAGAAAATAGGTGGTGCCCCCAGATTATTTGAAAGGCGGACGGCCAGTGAAAAAAGGAAAGAGGTAATGAAGGAAGGGGCGCCGAACTTCCATAAAGGAACTCGGTTGCCCCAGCTTGGTTTCGGGGGGATCAGGGAGTCTTTACCAGCGAGGAGCCCCCTTAAAATTATTAAGTTTCTAGACTACAAATAACGATCAAACAAATGAAACTCTATCTTTCCATGGAACGAGCCGAAAGGATAGCTTGTCGAATTCCTTTCTGCCTATCTACCTGATCGAAGTCACGGTCGCGCCCCTTCAAGGCACCCTCGTTACAGTATAACTTTAAGCTCCTCGCTTAAAGAACCCCACGAGAAAGAAAAAAAACCTACCTGAACACCTAGGACCACTTTCAAGGCTGAAATAACCGAGCAGTTAGCTTTTTTTTTTTCAGCTCAGGCTGGCATGGGAGAGGCTAACACTTTACTATGGTCTCCACTGTATCCGTCAGAGGGTTATAGCGCCCACATTCGCTCAAAGGGTTATAGCGCCCAGCTTCGCTCGGAAAGGAGACCACATTCAGGATCGCTCCTAGAAAATCCTGATAGTCCCATTGACCAACGGCCCCCATTCCCCATCTGGGCCCCAGTCCCAACCAAAGTCAACGTTACTTCGTCCACGATGACGGCAGGAAGAGTCCGGAAGAGGGGGATAACTGGCTTTCTTCTGGCGCCACCATGCCTCGTAATATGCTTGGAGAGACAGTCTTTGTCTCTCCCTTGCCTCTTCTTGGACCACTCGCTGCCGCATCCACTCAGCTCCCCTTCCATCTCGCGCAATCTCATCCCGCATCCACCGCACCTGTTCCCGTTTCTCCATCAGTGCCGCACGGACACGAGCCTGACCAACACTTCTGTCCCCTGGTTGGGAGAAGGGATAAGGACGACGGTAATCCTCCCGAGTCAGAAATGGGACCTGGTTGAAATGGCCATCGAAGGTCGAGGTCTCCAAACTCCGAGGAACAGCATGCCTGTGGAAGCATTAGCGATAGTAAGAAGAGGTTACACAACTCGCTGGATCATGCCTACCTCATAGCACTCCGTGATCGGACGGCTTTACGAGCAACTCTCCGAGCGTGGATGGTGTTACCACCATCCAGCTCCAGGAGATCAGTAACAACCGCACCAGTTGAGGATCTAAGCCTTGTCCCCCGCCGAGATCGACTAGCGTTAGATAAAAGCGCTTGTACAATAGACGAATTGATCGCAATGAACAAAGAGAGGAATAGAATAAAGAAAAACATTATTGCTGAAAGGAGGTGATAAATTTGGTGTTGGGTGTGGAAAGATCGAACTCCCTGGAGTGTAGAATGAATAGAAGGAAAAGAATTCTTACCCTCCTTAGTTCGACGGATACCCCGCTTTTATAAGCGAACTCCTATTCCAGTTCCGAGAATCAGCGTGGTTAGCCGAAGCAGGAGTTCGGTCCGGCTTTAACCGAACCCGGCACTAACCGTGGAAGGAGACAAGGACACCGAGTTTACCTGGTCTGAGGGATAGGAGCATGCGTTCGAAGTCCTGAAAGAGGCCTTCCATCCGCCCCCGTACTAGCCCACTTTGATGCCGAGCTAGCTACCAAGATTGAGACCGATGCCTCCAACTTCGCTAAATCTAGCATACCGTCCCAATTCCACCGAGATGACAACAAGTGGTATCCAGGAGTCTTTTACTCCAAAATGATGTCACAAGCCGAACGGAATTATGACGTTCACGACAAGGAGTTAGGTGCCATTGTGTCATGCTTCAACGAGCGAAGTCTCCCAGGAGAAACCTCCAGCCGGAGGGAAACCTCCAGCCGGAGGGAAACACCCGGTGGAGAAAAAACCAGAACCCAGAACCAGCGGGTAATGGTGGACAAAATGGAATAGTCCCCCCGGTTGGTGGCGATCCCAACCCGGGAGGGGACTCAGATAGTTCAGATTCGGAGCCTGAGTATGGAGATAGGAGAGGATGGCGGAGATACCTCAGGAAGATGCTGGAGAAGCAGCAGACAGAGCTCCTGGCCTCCATGACACAGTTCATGAGACCTCCGGCCCCCTCACACCCCTCCGCTGCCTCCAGGGCCCGAGAACCAAAGGCACACCCTCAGGCCAAGTTCAATGGCAAAGCAAACAATGTGGAGACCTTCATCAGGCAATGTGAGAATGTCTTCTCCATTGAAAGCCAGTTCTTTACCTACGAAGAGGTTAGGATCCGATATGCTGGTAACCTGATGGAAGGAGAAGCCCCAGCCAACTGGTATGAGGCTTACCACAGCTCCATTGACCAAGCTTCTGCCAACCGGATAGCTGGGATGTCTGTGGTGTTAGATGAGAAATGGAAGTGCTGGGATTCCTTTGTGGATGCTCTCAGAGCAGCCTTTGGCGAAGCTATCTCTAGGGATGATGCGGCAGCCCAATGGAAGGCCCTTACCCTCACAGCCAAGGGTCAGTTAGTGGATGATAAGATCCTCAGTTCCCATATTTCCGAACCTAGGCATGAGTTGGGCTCGCTTTACCTCCGTTACACCTCTGGGTTTCCTCCAGCCTGGGTTCGCCAAGGGGTTGTCCCCGGAATCCCATAGAGGTACACCACCCCCGGAGTCACCTTCTGCGTTCCTACAAAGATACGGTCACGGTCGTCACCAACCAGCAAAAAAAAAAAAGGGGGGGGGCGCTGAAACCGAGATAAGCTCGATGGGCGGCCAACCTCGCGGAGTTTGACTTCAAAGTTGTATACCGCCCTGGAAAACTAAAAACGCCAAACCAGACATCTTGTCGCGGCGTTGGGACCACGCCCTTAAAGAGGGGGGTAAGGCTCATCAAGACCCTGAAATTCTTGTTTAAGCCAGGACAACTTATAATGGGTTCTGTCCAACACCCGATCGTTATGATCAACTCAGCATGTGCAAGATCAGCCCAAATCTGCAAACTCACACCGGTGCTCCTGGATGAAATCTGGGCTCAAGCAGCCTTAGATCCAGAGTACCTCTCTTTGAAAAAAGCCATTGAGAACACCTCTGGGAATCTGGTGAACCGATACCTGACTTTAAAGGACGGACACGTCTTCTATAAGGAAAGGTGGTACATTCCAAATCATCGGGAACTGAAGCTCAAGATCCTGAGCGCCCTACATGATTCGAAGACTGCTGGTCACTTTGGACAATTCAAAACGGCAGAACGCCTTCGGGCACTGTCCTTTGCCAAAAGATGGACAAGGATGTGGAAGAATACGTTCAGAGTTGCGATACATGTCAACGCGCTAAAGCCTCAAACACACAAGAAGAAAGGGATGTTGCAACCTTTAGAGGTCCTCTCTATTCCTTGGAGTTCCATTTCAATGGACTTTATCACCAAAGCAACCATCGAAGAACTTGCTCAAATCTTCCTCCGGGAGATATGGCGACTGCATGGACTTCCTGAGGAGATTATCTCCGATCAGGACTCTAGATTCGAAACATATCGTCCTCAAACTGACGGGCAAACTGAGAGAGTCAACCTAACGCTAGAACAGTATCTCAAAAAACTATTGCTTCTGTCAGCGGGACGATTGGGCAGAGTTACTCCCGCTTGCCAAGTACGCCTACAACACGGCCACCCAAGAGTCAACCAAAGCATCGCCATTCTACGCGAACTATAGGTTTCAACCAGATTCCACTTGGCCCTCACTTAAACGGAAACTAGACAACTTCGACGCGTCCAGCGCGGCACAAGCACAGCAGAAAAAATGGTATGATCAGAAACAGATGAGTGCTCCAGAACTGAAGGTTAGGGACGAGGTGATGCTGGACCGATGCAACATCTTAACCAAGTGACCCTCAAATAAGCTAGACCACCAAAAAAAAAAATGGGTCCCGTTGAGGTTGTCGGGAAACTTGGCGTCGCGTCCTACAGGCTGAATCTACCCACTCAGTGGAACATTCATGATATCTTCCATATATCTCTGCTGGACCCTCAACGAGCTATACTGCTTCCACCTCCGGATGAGGTTCAAGGGGAAGGCAGTTACGTTCTCAAGAAAATAGCCGATAGCCAATGACAGCAGGCTGGTCGTGGGAAGAAGTTCGTGCAATATCGGATTACCTGGGAGGGTTATCTCTCAGAAGACTCTTGGGAACCGTACAAATTGTTGTAAGGAATGGCAGACGAGCCACTCCGAGAGTTCCATGCGAAGTATCCCCGAAAATCATGGGACGCATGGTAATACAGGAAAGTGCGGGAAACCGAGACGACGGAGTGTTCTGGGATAAGCGTGGAGAAAACGAGTCTCCCCTTGTTAGGTCACACGTTTCACTTGAGGTTTCCTTTGTCAATAGAAATGGATGCAAAAAATAGAGTGTAACGGAGCCATTTCAACTGTCTGGTGTATGAGTACACACAGGGCCCGGTTACATGCTGAGAGTTATTGATAGAAGCCAGTTGCACAGTGACATGCAAGTACCGGCAGTGTGGTTAGCTACCAGCTGTCGGAGTAACTACATTCTGAGCGCTAGGAAGAGGATCTATTCATGGGAGCAATGATTGACGAGTCTATGCCTCGCCAATGATTAGAAGGCCAGCCAGAGTGAAGCTCTGAGTGCTCGGCGATCATCTACATCCTCTGAGCATGATAAGTCCGCCGGTAGTGGCAGGGACTACGCCTGGGAAAGTCTACAATAAGTAAAGAGCTCTACAGCAATGATTAAGCTTACGCCTGAGCGGTAGCTCATTCATGCAGGTCCCGGTTGTGCGACAATCAAGACTGCAGGTGTTACAAAGGCTTTGACTAAGGGTGGTTGCCTTCGGAACCGGAAGCACCCGCTAACGCTTAGAGAGAAGCGGGGTAGCGGTGGTATTGCTTCCCTTCCGCTAGAAGGGATCACCAGAACTTAGTAAGGGAGTAGGAGCAGGGAATGGAATCCTTTGGAGTATAAGTACTCAGGATCCTTCCCGCCCAACTATCCGATTTCCTGATTTCTATCTTGCACGGCCAAATCCTTTCTCTCGGATTCTAGCGATACGAGGAAAGGCTGTCCCCGTTACATTGAGTTTGTATGGAATGATTATTAGAGCTACATTTTCTTGTATGCTCATAACATACCATACCAAAAAGCCTAGGTTAGACTCGGGACGAGTCTACCGGAGGGAGGAGTAGTGTAACAGGGCCACAGTAGGGCTGTTACAAAAATACCTGTTCTACCAGTCAAGCCATACGGCCCTAGGTTAACCGCAGCTGGTTCTTCATCGATGGGTGAAGAGAAGGGCAGATGAGCCCCTACCTCTATTGGTATAGAGGGTAGAGATCCTGGCGAGCAAGAAGTCTTACAAGTCAAGCTAGACGACTGGACCAAAACTAGAGCAGCAGGACGAGCAGACCAAATAAGGAAGGGTAACCCCAAACAAAAGTTACCCTACCTTGGCATTCAACCTTTGAGGCGCAATAACTTTGCAGCCGATGCCCCGGAAAATATGCTTTACCACGTCAGAAAGGATCCTGGCGATGCTCCGGTCCATTTGGGGTGGTTGAATGAACGCATTGCGGAGTTGAGGAAACACTGCAAAATAAACACGTTTTAGACCCCCAAAAATAACCCCCGGAGCGTCGAACCGCCGGAACCCTCCTGTTTCAGCCCGGTGCATCTTTGGGGGGAGTAAGAGTGCGACCCAAACTACCAAAGCAAACCTTTGCTTTAAAAACACCCAAATCTATTCTAAATACTCTGAATAAGCAATTGCTGTCTGGTCGGCTGTTTCCTCTAGTTCCTAGGATCCCGACCCTTTTCTTGGCAAGGATTGCGAGATTTGACTCGGACGAAAATTCGTCCGCGGTGTGGTAGCAACTCTTCTCCTCCCCCCTGATAGAAAATAGGTGGTGCCCCCAGATTATTTGAAAGGCGGACGGCCAGTGAAAAAAGGAAAGAGGTAATGAAGGAAGGGGCGCCGAACTTCCATAAAGGAACTCGGTTGCCCCAGCTTGGTTTCGGGGGGATCAGGGAGTCTTTACCAGCGAGGAGCCCCCTTAAAGTTATTAAGTTTCTAGACTACAAATAACGATCAAACAAATGAAACTCTATCTTTCCATCGAACGAGCCGAAAGAATAGCTTGTCGAATTCCTTTCTGCCTATCTACCTGATCGAAGTCACGGTCGCGCCCCTTCAAGGCACCCCCGTTACACCAGCTGTCAGAGCAACTACATTCTGAGTGCTAGGAAGAGGATCTATTGATGGGAGTGATGACTGATGAGTCTATGCCTCGCCAATGACTAGAAGGCCAGCCAGAGTGAAGCTCTGAGTGCTCGGTGATCATCTACATCCTCCAAGCATGATAAGTCCGCCGGTAGTGTCAGGGGCATTGCCTGTGAAGTCTACAATAAGCGAAAGCTCTATAGCAAGGATTAGGCTTACACCTGAGCGGAGCTCATTCCATGCAGGTCCTGGTTGTGTGACAACTCAGGCTGCAGGTGTTACAAAAGTCTTTGACTAAGGGTGGTTGCCTTCGGAACCGGGAGCACCCGCTAACGCTAAGAAAGAAGCGGGGTAGCGGTGGTATTGCTTCCCTTCCGCTAAAAGGCATCACCGGATCTTAGTAAGGGAGTATGAGCAGGGAACGGAATCCTTTGGAGTATAAGTACTCAGGATCCTCTCCGCCCAACTACCCGATTTCTCCAGTCTTCATCAAAAAGGTTATCAAGTATTCTACTCGGTAGCAGAGCCCTTAAAGATTATTCAGTTATTAGCGATAAATCTTTAGGAATAATCTAAACCTGATTTCTATCTTGCACGGCCAAATCTTTCTATCGGATTCTAGCGATACGTGGAAAGACTGTCCCCGTTACATCGGCTATCGGTTGGCGGACTTAGACGATCTCATTTATAAGTACTAGTAATCTATTATGATGTAGGCCTACCCTTTACTAGATAGGCCTCGTGGCTACGACGAGGGATATAAGTAACGAGCCATTCCCTGACTAGCTGGAATCATTGGCGAAATCAGAGCCTTAAAAGTATATCTTTGATTAGACCTCGGTAACAATAATCAAGAGTATTGTTCAAGTTTAGGGGATTACTGTATCTTCAGCAGTATTCCATTGCGCATTTCATACTTCTTACTTCTAGTGTGACGATTACTTCACCTAAAATCCATTCGTCAAGGCAGGATGCCTACCTGAACCCGACCAAGGAAATCAATAGTGGATGGCCACGAAGCCAAGGGGAGCTCCGGTGGACGGTCTACCAGTGACCATAACACCTCTAGGCCTTCTCGCGCCATAGGCGTTAAAAGATGAGATATCACATTTTGTATACTTACTAGACGCAAAAGACTACGTGTCACATTTTGGGGCAGCGGAATGAGATTTTGTGAGGTTTTGGGCGTGGAAGTTCGTCCTGGCGAAACCCATTTTTTGCTGATGAGCAACCTTGCCAAATCTATATCACATAGTTTTGGCCAACAGAATGTAATTCCCAACACCGGAGAAAGGAAATCTTTTATATTAGGGAGATTTAGCTACGGATTTTCCATAACTATAAAGCGAATTTACAGGAATTTTGGGGTTGTAGCCGTAGCAACCCGCCACATGTTTGGTTCTAAGGGGTTATCGATCATTGGTACCTCAGTTAAATATCTTCCATAACCAAGGGTTCTCGATAACTATAAGATGAGAAAATGGGATAGTGCAAGCAGCACCTTCAACAAAATAATGAGCTCGGTAAGGTCAGATTCACAACCACACAAACAAAATCATATTTTTTTGCAAGTTAACACAAGATTTTGATTTTGTCCTTAAGTATATTTCTAAAATTCAGATAATAATACATGGCTTATGGATATCGGTGTATGGTTGGCTAAAACTCCTTTTAGTTATATCCTATAAGTGTTCACCAGCCTCCAATCTTTTTTAGTTGTCGTTTGTAGCTAAATCTCCCTATTCACCAGTTTTCACTTTTAACATATCAGGTTCGGTAACACATTGCGATTCGGCCTGACACCCAAGGGATAGTGGCGTGTTGTGATTAAGGAGAACAACGGATCTCACTTGAATACTACCTCTTCTCGAAACTCTCACGAATATGAAGCTTGCAGAGGTTCTTGCAGATCTTACAAGTCTGAAGACTATTGTATTTGGCCCTCCGAGATTATAATTCCACCCGAAATCAGTTATGCTTACTTTCACTTTTGTATTTTAGAGTGCAGTCGACGCTTTGAATCTTGTTTCCCCGAACTATACCAGGACATCGTCCATGAAAACGGAGGATGATGACTTGACTCGTGCCGAATCTTTTTTGACCCTACAGTCCGAACAGGGCACCCGAGAAAGTTTGGTCCGAAAGCAGAATGACGTAAACTACGTTGCAGAAAGGCTGGAGCTTACGATTAGTATCAGATCTCCTAAGTGATACAGCTAGCCTTGTCTACTAGAATTTGTTCCTAGGACGTGTTATATTTTTGGGCTGTTCGTTTGAAGTGTATGCATAAAGTTATGGAAATTACATGCAGCGGTCACCACGCCATTGCTTCTATTTGACTTAATTTACCCTAAACTCTATATTTACAATTCCAACGTACAAGTTTATAGCCAATCTAGATAACCCGAATATTGTGGAATGGTCCAATACGTGTAACCTTATCCAAATTACCTCTACAGTTCAATGAAACTTTGGATTAGTAAATGAATAGTACACATGTATGTTACAACTTCACGTTTGGTTGGCTTTCTCAAGAACCACTTACTTTCTCTGCACTACTACCCGACTGTGCGTTTGCTAGCTTCTTCATCAGGTGTCCTCTTATCATCTTCCTTCTCGTCGATGTCTTGGTCGTCCTTCACATTCCTCTTAGAGGCCGATTCGCCCGCAGATCGTTGTTCATTCTCCTCTTCAATGAGCTCCTGCTGCTCCCTCAAAACCTCCAGTCTTTGCTTGTTGGTTGCTGCTCCCTCTGCAGTGTTAACCTCCAACTCAATTTCATGATAAAGTTCTTCCGGAATGCTACTCAAGACAGCAACCAATGCATCATAGTGAGATTCAATCTCACTCTCTTTTCCTTGATACATGAATGCATTGGATAGCACCAGAAGAGTAGAGGGGAGCCCATGCTTCAGGCGAAGTTCAAGCCAAGTGTTAAGGTCGTCCCTTAGTCGCCCCGGACTGACTCCGTGGGTGCGTATGCCCGGGATGCACAAGCAGTTTGTAATTCTGGGACGGATAGCGAATCTACCCCTTCGTAAGAGATGGCACGGTCGTCACGTTTGATCTGTCGCATTCGGTGGCGAATGTTGTATCGAAGAATCGCATCCGTGCCAAATGTATTCAAATTCATGTAACGACACATGCCCACAAGTTGAGCTCTTGAAAGATTATCAAGAGTAAGATCATCGCGGAAGATCTTGCAAACTTTATCACATCTTCGTGACTGGGGGATTCTCCGCTCGACCGATCTAATTGTTAGAGAGATTAGGCATCGTCCTAAAAATATATATTTGTATAATAAACACCTTTTGAAAAAACTGCGCGAACTCTTCTCTTTGCCTTGTCTTAGCACTTAGTTGGATGCCGCCTTCACGCATAGTTGTTCTCAAAAAGTTTGAGACGTCCTTGCGAGTTGAGCGAAGCTTGCTTGACTTCAAATCTTTGGCTTTTTGATCCTCATATGTGCTAGGGAGTAAGTTTGGAAATATTTTGAGTGCGATGGGTAAGAAGAGCTCTCCGGCTGGTACAATTATGAAAACGGAGAATGGAACAAGACGGCCTAGATCCTTGACTGTACGTTCAAGCTGTATCAACGATGTTAGGTCGAATGACGACTAAGAGATTAGATCATGAAGAACATACCTGACGACGTTCCCTCCGGTGAGCTCGTAGCCTGCTGCCATTTTCAGCGCCAAATTTGACGATATTTTAATCTCGGCACCGAGAAGCTTTGTCCCATCCCAAAAGTGCTGCACCCCATGTTTAAATTTTCTGCCACACAGTCGTCTTTTTTTCCTCCTTTTTCTTATCATGGGATTTTCCATTGATTGCGGGGACCACGGTAACTTCTTTGCCATCGGCTGCCTCTGACCTTGCTGGGGTAGTCCAATTTGCCCCAGTTTCACAGCCGTTGAAGGAATAGTCGTTTCACCTAGGTGTACTTTTTCTGTGACAACATCTCGAGCTAATGGCTTCCTAGCCTCTTGAGCATCGAAACCGGGGGGGGGTATAACTGTGTTACTACTAGGAGTAGATGTTTCTGTATTCAAAAACCGTTGAGAAGCAAACAAGATGTAAGCCGGCCGGTCGTGAGCAACCCATGATCTTAAAAACTGTCGGCTAGCAGATATCCCAATAGTAGATTGAAGCGAACCGCGATTGGCTTTAGAATGTTGTCAGAAAAAGAGATGAAATATATTTAGTAATTATTCGGGGGATTTGAATCATGTACTGAAGAAAGAATGAAAGATCGCTGGGTTGCTGGGTTAAGAAGCAGTTTTGAAGCATTCATTGCTTGAGATGTGTATCGAAAACTGGACTGAATGATGGGTAATTGTTGGAATTGCGCGCAGGACGGAGAATACTAGACACAAGTACTTGTGAAGGGAGAGGCACGAGGCAAGGAGGGGGAGGAAAGAGAACGTGAGGATGTGATTCAAGACTCGTGGCTTAAGATCGACCATGCATACAGTCATGTTCTAGAAGCTATCGCTTCTCAGACTTCAGGGGTTGATAATTTTTTACAATCCCTTGTGAATTTCAATTCTCATACAAACCCATTGTTTATTCTTCGGACAAGGTATGATGCCATTGCCCTAAGATCTGTAGGGCTTAGGTAAGTCATCTGATACGCATTCTCGTCCGAGTGATGTCTATGAATATACATACCTACGTCATTAATTTATGTATATATATACCACCAATATAACACTCCCTTATTGCTTGAATTCCTGAGATGCTCATAATATGGCCCACCCAGACTGACTATTTTTCTCTACCTTCCTAAGCTTGGGGTGATCATGGCTTGTTGGGGGCTAGAGACTTAACCACAGCATTCAATACTGTGATAAATTTGGTTGCATGGTATCATGCTCTGAGATAAAACTAAGTATTCGCCAAAGAGAAAGTGTTCGGATGGAATTTGACAACAGGAAATAAATACCTCTGGAGGTATGTGTGAAAACAATGGTATTTTGTGGTGTCAAACCCAATAATTTGGGTCATACGATCACACCTTCCTACTCGCAGTGAATACCATGGTATTGGATGTCTGTCCGAACAGAGCCTAAGTACATTACATATTAATAATATCCAGTCCTGATTGAATCCAGCTTTTAACCTATCAACTCATTCGAACTTAGTTATTGTTTTGTTAATATTGTAACCTTCAGCTAACCTTAATGAGCGTACTCAATAAATGAATTAACAATAGCAATTAATGAGAGAGCCGCTCTCAAACGTTGCTATTCACGTCGTATCACTCGATAACTCTGCTTAGTTGAGTTTTAAACGACTAAAAATCTATTTCGTAGTACCGGCCGACGCGCTACGCTCAATCGATGTATCAAAGTGCTTTTGTTCTACAAGCCGCAAGAACAGTATTATAATTGCATGGTGTACTGTAACTGTATTTGGTATCCTTCTGACATACTTATTTCACGCCTGGCAAGCAACCCTAGCCAAAACTGACGCTTGTGAATGCCGGCTTTGAAGAGTGGAGTTTCAATTGCCAGAATTGACTGTTAGTAAATACGCTCTAAGAGTGAGTATCTTCTTCTGCGTTTATCTCCCACCAGTGTGTATTTATATCAGTTCTGTTTGAATAAAGTTGTAACCCCAGGACACCACAAAGCAATTTGAAATCTCGTACTTTACTACAGATACATCTATTGAACCGCCAAATAATAGTTTCTACCTTTGAAATGCAAGTGAGGAAGGAAACATGCAAGATGAAGACAAACTGTTGAGAGAAAATCTTATTTTGCCCATCCTTTCTTCTACAACTAGCTTTATAGGCCGTTTATCAGCAGCCTAATTTATACAAAATCCCACAACGTTCTAATACCAAGCAAAAGATTCTAGTTTCCACTTTTTAAATCATAGGATTAGTTTTATATTGTGGTGCGGCCCCATTGACTTCGCTCTTTTTTGCTTCGATACTAACAGCCCAAAGTCATATATTAGTAACAGGCAATTTATAGTTAGTGGTTCGACTAGAGGAAATTTGGAGATATACATAGGTTCTGAAGCATCCTCTTCTTCTTCCGCCAGCAGTCGCTCGGCCTCCAATGCTGCAATACATCCTGAGCCTAAACCTCTAGTTAGAATATACAACTACCGAGTCCAAAAACCACAGAACACTTACCCGCGCTTGTAATTGCCTGTCTATACCGTTTATCCTGCACATCCCCGGCAGCAAAAACACCTTTGACACTGGTGTATGAAGTACCAGGGGTTGTTTTGATATAACCGTCCTCATCGGTGGCGATCTGGTTTTTAAATAGGGAGGTAGCCGGTTCGTGCCCGACAGCATAAAATAACCCATTGGCTGGCAACTCGCTAATCTCGCCTGTCACAACATTTTTGATTGTGAGGTTTTGTAAAAGCCTGCCGTCCCCTTTTGCTTCTGTGGCCACGGTATTATACAAAATCTCAACCTTTGGATGCGCCGTGAGACGCTTAGCCATGATGTTAGATGCCCTAAGCTTATCCTTTCGCACCAGGACCGTCACTTTACTCCCATATTTAGTCAAAAAGATTGCCTCCTCCGCAGCCGAATCGCCACCCCCAATCACCGCCAAGGGTTTATTCCTGAAGATTGGTACAGCTCCATCGCAGACAGCACAGGCGCTGATGCCACTTTGCCAGTATTTCTCTTCACCAGGGAGGTTAAGTCGTCGCGCCGATGCACCAGTTGCAATAATGAGAGTATCGGCGGTGTGGGGCGCAGCATCTTCACTATACTCGAGCCAGTACTTGAATGGTCGCTCTGACAAATCAACTTTGGATACTGTCTCTGTAATTATCTCAGTGCCGAATCTTGCGCTTTGTTCTCTCATGGCTTCCTGTTGAATATATCACATGTAAGTTCCGTACGGCCTTCTTGGGGAACGAGTGATACAACTCGTATAAAATTGGAGGCCCTACCATAAGTTCTTGACCACTAATCCCATTTGGAAAGCCAGGATAGTTCTCAACATCAGTTGTTGTAGTCAATTGGCCGCCGGCGGCAATCCCGTTTGCAAGCATTCCCTCGTACATAACGGCTGAACGATGTCGAGGTCAGTTAATTAGTCCACTGAAGGCAGTATTCAATGAGAAGACAAACGTTTCAGTTCTGCACGAGCTAGATAGACTGCGGCTGTATGGGCAGCAGGGCCCGAACTATAATGGAAAATGAAAGGGGGGGAAACGTTAAATTCCGTGACATCGCGATGGCGGGGTAAGCAACTCATACCCAATAACTGAGGCGGCATAAAATCAGTATGTGCGCAGCCAGAAGAGAATCCAATCAAATAAGGACGAACTTACTGACGACCTTGCTGTGCATTGAAGATGATTTGCCAAATAAAAAGTTCGAGTTGTGTAGTTGTTTCTGTTGGGTCCAAAGAAGTGTAATGGCACCGGAAACGCCTAGCAAAGGCCGGAAGGAGTACTTAAGAAAGCGTGGTGAAAACGTTTTGTCTGATCTATCAAACTACTTCACAAGTGGATCGCTTGTGAATAATTGTTTTAAACAAATGCGAAGAGAGAGAAGAGAGTAGGTGGAATTACAGGTTTAGTTTGGAGGGGTTGCAATGCAGGGTGCGGAAGGAAACAGAGACAACACAGGCAAATAACCGTAGCTGGTAGTATTAAAAGGAAGAACGGGGTGGTAAAGTAACACAGTAAGTGTATTTACCAATGTCGCTGAAGAAGTTGATGCCGAAGTTAAGGAAAGGATGGGGGAGCAGAAGGAGAAGAGCATATAAGTGGAAACAGAAGACCAGAGAAATAGAAGTTCAATAGAAGTGTTGCTGATGTGATGATGAGCAGCGGCTCGAATCGAGACTTGTCTAATAGATGATCCGGCCTAACGGGTTCTTCCTTCGCCCTTCCCTAATTGGCCGACGCAGTTCTTTTATCGGCCTGTTCCCTTACAATGTTATAGTGGACCCGTTCTGGAGCACTACCTGAGCCTGCTTACATATACATACATGTAGGTATGTACCGGGTGTTGAGGGTAAGTGATCAGAATCTGATAAGGGAATGCTGCGGTGAATACGTGTTATTTCTTATCAGATTCTGATCCCTTCTTACGTTTTCACGACATGTGGCGATTGGTGGCTCACCATACAAATTGTAGAAGCTAACTGCAAATGTCGGCTGGCGATGCAAGATGGGCCCACTTGTCACGCAAAAGTTCTCTAAAAGGTAGTGGAGTATACTAACATGTTGTGCACCTTTTAACCCGCTACTTATTTATTTTTTGAAATTAACCACCATAAACTGTGTTCCAACCACATTACACAAGCCCAAAAGTTTTTATCACTTAGACCTCAACCCTCACCACGATGCCAAGCCCACCCCTGACATAGTCACTATCCTCTCACAAATGAGGTTCGGAGAGCTTGATGAAGACCTTACCGGCGTGACCAACACCAACATCTTCGCCACTTAAGCCTTCTAGATGCTCAACGCGGAGAACATATCAGCAACCCGTGCATGTCTTCAGGAGACACCAGAGGCTTTAAGTTGGGAGACACCCCACCAAATTTAATTTTCTGGAGGCGGTTGGCCCGTTTGGAGGCCTCCTTTGCCTTCGCTAACATCAGCAAGTTTGTACATATTCATGAGCCTCCCAACAGTCTCCTGAGTCTCCTAAGGATCTCCTGAGAAATCAAAACGGATTTTGATTCTCTGGAGATTCAGGAGATACTTTACAGAAATTGTTAAGCTTGCTGTTGAATGCTCAAGAGGCTCTCGCAATCCTCCAGCATGCCACTTCAGCCCTCTCTAGAGCCTGCATTCATCATATCTGGTTATACTCTGTACGACTCGCAACGCCGCTACAATGGCCTCCTGAGCCTTTCAAACCCTCCGGGAGACTCAATATCACCCCACCAAATCTCTAGAGATCCTCTGAGGCGCGATTCTTGCCTACAGCTCTCTGAACAGGTTTTTTCATCCAGTGCAGTAATGCGAAACCTCAAAGGGTTGTCACAGCCTACTAGAAAACCTTTTAGAAGGCTTACCGAGCCTCCAACTTATTACCACTGGATTACTGGAGTGAGTCAGAAGCCTGACTCATCCTCTCACGCTCTTTCACGAGTGCTTATCACGCTATCTAGTAGTCTCCGGAAGCTATTCAAATTCCCTACCCCAGCACTATCGCCCATGCCCTCCACTGGCAGAGGGCCCACCAATCCCTCCTGCATTAACATGCCAGTGAACTAGTTAGTAGATTTGTGCTCCACCCTCCCACGCTTTCCAGAAGGTGTACCGACCCCTCTTATGGTCTTCTGACCCTATTCTTGGTACTAACACCCCCCTCACCCTCTCTGAGGGCCCACAAGCCCTCCTGTAGTCTCCCGATGCAATTCTTGGCATTCGCACCACTTCTACACTCTCTAGAGGGCCTACCAAGCCCTCCTATTATCTTTCTACCCTATTTTTGGCACTGGCACTACTCTTACGGTCTTCTGAGCATAGTCAAATTATCACACTTCCCCCTATACCCCCTAAGGCTTATTGAGCCCTGGAAGAGGCTCCTGAGAGTGATCACTACTCTTGAAGGTGTTACCCAATTGATTCGGTTTCTGAGAGGCTCTAACGCTTCATAACCTCCGAATCTGATTACTCCTTAATAATAGCTTACAATTTCCCACATCTTTACCTAATAACGAAAGCATCCCTTCAAATAAATAAAAACATCGCACAAAAACACACGAAATCATTTATCCCTGGCAACGCATCGCCAGAGGCATTTGTCTAGGCTTCTTGAGCATTGGCCTCGCCCAAATCCCTCCCCGTCACCACTGGGTTTTCTGAGGCATCATCAGTCCCCAATAATATAGTCCGGTCCCGCTGAGCGTTCCGGCGCACTTTCGCGGCCCTCCATGCTGCAATGTCTGCTGCCAACTGCACATCGTCCTCTTCCCTTCCAATTTTGGATATCATCTCTCGAGGGCCTCGCAATTCCTCAATCTACAGGACTATCAGTCTCCATCAATTGCGTGCGCGTCTAATGTTTTTACCTTATTTTGAATAGACTTTCTTATTACCTCCAGAGTCCCCAGCTGGTTTTCCTGCATTCTTTCTCCAAATATTAAACATTCTGGCGTACGTGACTAGGCAAAAGTTAGTATGTCGGGACTCCTAAAGGGCTTGATAAGCATTACACAAGATATCGTTATTTGGCTAGTGTTTAAAGTACATTCCTTACACATAATTACCTGTTGTCCAACATCGCAAAACAAACCAAATAGCAGTGCAAACTATACAGATGAATTAAGGAGATATATCATCTATGGACTTAGGATCCTTCTCTACACGTATTTTGTCACATTGTTATATTTTAGAAATATTACTTCAACGATCTCTGTGGCCCAAAAGTGTCCACGACCTGTCTAATAGATGTTAGACCCTTACACATGATGATTGAGCCTTTGAAATAGCCTGTAAAGCCCCACAGAACTTTGAAAGTAGCTCTTACGGCATAGTTGTCGGGTCACTAATGAAACGATTATTCTCGAGTAGATAGTTAACTTTGTCAGCCCTCGTCTCTGTGGTTGTTAGGTCTTTCAAGCCATATAAGAGGCCTTTCATATAACGGAGCCATTTCAACTGTCTGGTATTGTAACGGGGGTGCTATGATAGGACACGACCGTGACTTCTATCAGGTAGAAATGGTAAAAAAGGAACGAACGAGTTATGATAGGGCGCATTCGATAGAAAGATAGAGTTTGTTTGTTTGATCGTTATTTGTAGTCTAGAAACTTAATAACTTTAAGGGGTTTTTTCGCTGATAAAGATCCGATAATTTTGAGAGGCCAACCTAGGGCATTACGGAGTTTCTTATAAAAGTTCAGCATCCTTATTCAGATTCATTGTTCTGATCGCAGTCTGACTGTCAATAGTTGGGGGCACAGTGACTATTTCCTATGAGAGGCAAGAGGAGTTGCTACCACATCTCGGACGAACTTCCGTCCGAGTCAAATCGCGCAATCTCTGTCAAGAGCTGGTCGGGATCCTAAGTACTAGCAAGAAACAACATCAGCAAGCTCGCCTATTACCCAGGGCGCAGCCCCTACGTCCTGGCGGGCATTCTGCGCCACGAGCGCCCAGCGCGTCCGGCACCGCCAGAGTACAACCTTCGCGCCAGGCTCCGCCGCAGGACCGTCCCACTCTCTGGGACCGCCAGGAGATATGCCTCACGTCCGGAGGGCACTCGCCAATGCTCTGGTCGCCTGGGCCGCCATGAGATTCCCTCCCCCTCCGGAGACGCTAGGATGGAGTGACTCCGCCCACAGCACCTAGGAACTTTTGCTTCTTTTGATTACGTCAGTAGTACACGCGAGCACTTCCCAATGCTCTCACAGTTTTCTTGAATGCTCTCACGGCACGACGAATGCTCTCACGGCACGGCGAATGCTCTCACGGCACCGCGAATGCTCTCACAGCACCGCGAATACTCCCGCGAATGCTCCCGCGAACGCTCCCGCGAACGCTCCCGCGAATGCTCCGCGAATGCTCCCGCGAACGCTCCCGCGAACGCTCCCGCGAGGGCTTCCGCGAGTACTCCCAGAGCACTCACCAGTGCTCACAGAGCTGAGGCATTCGTCATACCCACTCAAGGTGAGGCAACCCTCACTTGGGCTCCTTTGGATTGATACACCGTCCTCAAAGGATAGGAAGGCCGCACCAGTCCCTCAAAAGATATCTAACGTGGGTATCCTCAACGCCGCTGTACGGTCAGTCGCGGGATACTGATACGAGCACTGTCCTGTATACTGGTGACGACTACCCAACCTTTGACGGACGTGTATGTTTCTGTCGATTCGTGAAAGGCATAATTAGCCTTGAGGTTGAGGCCATGGTACGGCTCGTCTGAAAAGCTCAATGTCCATGCATAAGCAGCAAACATGGACTGGCATTGACCTCCTGGAGCGAGCTTGCTGGATAGCCAGACTCAGATACTGAGCGGCCGAAACTTTACCTCCTTCTTCCAATCCGCATGCATAGCAGAACGACACGAATTTTGAATTAGAGAGTCCAATTGGGTCTAACGTTCCTAGAGCACTCAAGAATGCCCTCACGGCTTTACAAGTATTCAACTAAATTCATTCCACGTACGCAAGTCTATCCTAGTATTTACCAACCAATTACCAGTCTCCACCTCAAACAAATGGGCCATTCCCAATATACTCCGAATATTAACGACCCACATCCTCTTCCTCCTCCTCCTACAAACCTTCAGGAGCCCATGTGAGCTATCAGCGATACCACGATCCTTTGCCTCGAGTAGCTCCACTATACATAGTCTATGTGCTCGCCCCCCACTGTCCCGCAGCTTGAACAAAGCCTCGACACGTCCTGGTAAGCGTCCCCGAAACACTCCCCACTCCTCTGAGGACGCTACCGACACCCATACCCAATCCTTTCTTATTTTCCCTTTCCTAAAAGCCGCGTTTCCCGTACACCTGATATTGTGAACTCGTACACCTCAGGTCTTTGGAAGATTGGTATCGGAACCTGCAAACATGTGAACATCTCCACCCGGCGCTCTAAAATGCTCTCAGAGCTTCCGGCAAAGCTTTGAGAGCATCCCGTATCCTCTGCATACTCCTTTATCAGGCGATATAACGTGGTATGGCTTATTTGCAGTCCATCCGCAATATTGAAAAGTCTTTCCGATTTCGTGGAGGGGTTGCAAAGACGCCTTAGAGGCAGTCGGCCTTCTACTATGGATCGTTCATTTGGTGTTTTTTTCCGGTCTTCGATTTTAAAAATCTCAAGTAACTCCTTCAGGTTATCTCGATGGCTCCAAAGGATGTCGTCAGTGCTCTCAGGACCTCCAACAATGTCTTTCAGATTCAGCATTCGAATCTCTAACGCCAACCGCCGCCCCCCATAGTCCAGTATCTGCGTTGCAGCATCGACCTTGTTGGATGCTCCGTATGCCTCTTTTACCTGACGTACATGGGCGAGTTCGCTGATGTCGGTGGAGTACTGGGGAATGCTCCCAAAGCGCTCGACATGTTCCCGATAGTGCGTTAACACGTGCAATTTGATGAAGTTGAAGTGAGACCTTTCCCGTATCTCGCGAATCTCCTCCAAACCTCGCTGAGCGCTCTGGGAGCCTGAGGTCTTCACAGCTTTTGTCCGATCTCTCGCATCCTTAACCGTCCTCTTGTACGCCCGGAATTCTAAAAAGATATCCTTGTGCTTATGGAAATCCTCGAGATAGCTCTCCATATAATTCAGTGTGCTCGTCGTATGACTCCCATACTGCGCCATTAAGTGGAAGTCGATTAAGCCTCGTACACATTTCAATGCCTTTGCAAAGTCGCCCCTGACAGCCACCCCCGGGTTTCTCAAAGCAGCCGCGAGTGCTCCAAGAACGACCCGCCCCAGATTTCTCATCTCCTTCCCTTGCCATTGGGTTGTGGCACGATATGCCTTGTTCAGTACTGCCAGTCCAGGGTAAGGCGCAATCGAGGCCCAAGCCTTGTCAAATTCCTCCAATCGATTGTGCTTCTTCAAGAAAGCCTGAACCCACTCCATCATGTGCTTCAACATCCCTAGGTAGATATTGTGCAGAATGTCCGGTTTGTTGAGATCGTATGGATAACCCTCGGCATACCCCAGAAAGCATTGAAGAGTGTCTTTACTGATCTCGCGACAAGGTATTCCACCGGTCCCAGGTTTCCCGGGTTCTCCCTGAATAGCTTTACCCTCTCCCTGTAATCCTCGTGATCGCGCGTAGGGCTCCGGCGAGTGCTCCCAAGACTGTGGAATTCCACCTCGCATCTTGGACAAGAGCTAGTACTAATATTTTGTAAGTTTGAATGCTCAGGTTGATCAGCGATCCAACCCGACAACACCGGAAAGCATAGACGTTGGTACCCGTCGGCGCATGCGATTAGCTCGCCTTCCTGAGAGCACTCCCGAATGCTCTGAAAGATCTCCCCAAGGGCGCGATGCAGCGCCATTTGACTCTGACGTCGTAAAGCGGAATTAGCGAGTGAGTTCTTCCCGAGCTTAGGTGGACTGGCAGTAGCCCTAGGAGAATTAACGAATGCCCGGTGGGCTTGCTCCGGACCGATGACTTGATGTTCCCGATGGTAAGATAGATTGGGCCAGGCTTTCTTGTCCCCACTAAAATTTGTCAAATGTGTGCCATCTGACGCGCATATAATTGGTACCACAGTCGACCCCTCCGGTAAGGTATTCTGTCCAGAAAGCATTAGCGACTGCCTCTAGAGCACTTGTGAGGCTTACCAGACCTGCGTCTCCCACCACCAATCTCCCGTATGCATTTCCCCGTACATTCTCTCGCCAGATTCATTATGCTCTACCACTGGCGCGTACACCAATGACTCCCGAAAGGCCCGTTGGCCTAGAAGATATCGCACAATTACCATTGGATCCCGGTAATAGTAAGGGATTTTCTCTCCCCCAATATCCACCTCCGAATGATGCCAGCTCGCCTTTCCCAATATGTCATTCATTTCGTCCAACCTCTTTATAAAACCTCGCCCAGTCCTGTAGGAGCATTCGCCACTGCTTGACGGAGCGTGTAGAAAGAAACTGTCGATATTTCCTTGTGAGGCCTTCGACAGTATGAAATAACGTGCCATTCTAAACTCGTATGCTGAGTTGAATGGGTGCCACGGGTATCGGAGAAGGTTTTGTGAGCATTCGTCGTAGTCCTTCCGAGCGGTAGAGACGCTCCCCAGCACCCTCGTAAATCGTTGTCGCTGCCTCATGCCTATTTGCATCTCCATCTGTCTCTTCCATCATAAAATATGATTCGGATTCCAGATCTGAATTATTATCGGGATCTTGGTCATGATAATTGATACTGTTGCTCTCCGAACTATCCGAGTCGTCATGGGCATCTGAATAGAATCGTGAATGCCTTCCGGGCTGTCGTGAGTGTCATCGGGTGCCTCTTGATCGCGCTCCAGGAGTAAAAATTGGTTTCCCAGCCATTCATCTGCTTCAAATGGATGTGTAGTTCGAAGATGTTTATCGAAGTTCGCGGAGGAGCTGTACCGCTTGCTGCAAAGGGGCAAGACGATTTCATTGAAGTCTCATGATGCTAGCAAAGCACTCCTGAGTGCTCTAAAAATTTGGTTTCTGCCAAGGCCGAGGAGGCTCTTTCCTGCAGGTGCTGCTGCAGAGTGCTCGAATGATTTGATTTGTCAGCCAATGAGGCTCCTCTCACCTGCACCCCGGTCGGCAAGGCTGATTTTCAATACGAGTCTGATGTCATACATCACCAACGTAATACAACATCAAACACCAACACGAAGAAACACCCACCACCCCAATCAGGCGGCCAGTTATGCTAGATTCTATCGCCTGAGCATCTGCACTCTCTCCCTGAGCACTCGCGGAGTCTCTTCAGATCGAGACAGTGTTCTCAGCGCCAAATTCAACACTAATATCGACTACGAGCTCAAAGAATACATTCTCTCCGAAATCAGTTTCCTAGAGGACAGAGTACCAACACCAACAAGAACACAAGCACCAACCCCAACACCAGAATGTTATCGACGTCACCATTGGTACCGTCAGAGCATCCCCGAGTGCGCCTGGAGCATTTAGATCAACGTCATATATTGAAGCAAACATTGAGTACGAGCACCCTCGAGTGCTTCTAGAGCATTCGTGGGTGCTCTCGGAAGCGTGATAAGCTCAAGAAAAAAGCTGATCGTACTCGGTATAAGAGCACCCCTCCCTTCCTTCAAGTTCGTGAGAAGTTCCTAACCACCTTCAAGTTCTCCCTACCTATCACTTCCAAGTTTTTCCATTGCTTTCAACATTGAAATCTCATCCTTCAAGTTCCTCCGTTTTCAAGCGATTTAACCTTTGCAATCTTTATAAATAAGATGGTATTTCTCTCTCCTAATCCAATTAATTTTAGAACCATACTCACCACAGTGATACATTAACATTATCAGACTCCAAACACCGCTCAGAGCACTCCCGTAGTAGCTCACAGAACACAAATCAACTTCCCAATAAGAAGCGCTTGCGTGACATAGACGAAGACGATAACGAAAAGACCCACCGAAAAACCAAGAAACACAAATCGTCCCGAAAACATAAGAAACACCGAACTTCCTCAGGTCGCAAATCGTCCCGCAAAACTGTCAAGCCTATCCCGGAGGAGATACCAGAAACACCCCCTAAGCAGTCGCCAGTGCTTTCCGGGTTCACCCCGATCAACAAGAGCCGAAAACAAAACCCTGTACCTCCACCAATCCGGACTGAAACCCGGACTCCGCCAAATACTAACCTAGCTCCATCGGACACTGAAGGGATCTTCCCGAGTAACTGGGGAGCAACCCTAACTGATTCCGACTCCTTTCCCGACTTTAGTTCCGAACCCTCTGAACCATACATAAGTGACGATCAAGACCCAGCAACAGGTCCAGCAACAGGCCCACTAGCAGCAGTCTCCACTGCTTCCTCAGCACGCAGCAGTGCTTCACCAGAGGCCCTTGTACGGACGACCGTACTTAGGGTTAGTGCTACCCCACCAGCACCCGCTAGTGCTCCACAAAAGAACGTTGCCCGGAAGACCATAGTCCCAAGTCAAGTTCTCACTCGGTCCAAGTCTAGTGCAGTCCGCTCAACAGGC
Organism: Morchella importuna; assembly: GCF_003444635.1. Lineage (NCBI taxonomy): Eukaryota > Fungi > Ascomycota > Pezizomycetes > Pezizales > Morchellaceae > Morchella > Morchella importuna. Next base: position 2,164 of record NW_025763457.1, on the reverse strand, counting down.
CCAGCAACAGGCCGCTCAACAGGCCCAGCAGGCTCTACTACTCCCTCACCAGCACCCGTCAGTGCTCCACCGAAGGTTCTTGCACCGGAGACCCCTACATTCAAGCCCCGACGCCCCTCTCGGTTATTTTCTAGTGCAAGCCCGTCCGAACTAATAGACCACCCCTCACCAGTACGACAGAGACTAATTAGACCCGAGCCATCGCCGATTGTCCAAGAGACATCCCCGAGTGTTCAAGAGACATCCCCGAGTATTCAAGAGACATCCCCGAGCTCGACCGCATTCAAGATGACTCAAGCAAGCAAAGCGAAGATGACTTTAGGTCTACTCAACCTACCTAAAGTGTACACCAGCATCCGCAACAGCCTAAAGGCGGAAATGCAAAATGTGGGTTGGGTCAATAAAAGCACGTCCGGTATGGCTGCGTTCAATGCCCTATGCCTTTACTTGATGAACTTGCCCTCCCTCAACGGTTTTCTGCCAATTTGGACTGGGGGTGACTCCGATGCCCGTAGAGCACTGGCGAGTGCTCTACAGTGGCTCATCGCAGATGTTGGTATGAAGGATAGGTTATCAAGGGGACAGGGAGACCGTCAGTTCAAAGAGGCTGCCGGTGATAGTGATGATGATGATGACGGCGGTGGTCAGGCAGCCGGAAGACGCTCTCGCAAAGGGAAAGAGCGTGCAGTACCTCCGGAACTCGTGCGACCTTCCATAATGGTTACCGTGGTGGACCCCGATGCTCTAGGGGCATTCTTTATGCTCGTCCCACCACCTACTTATGACTGGAATGATCCCCTGAACGAACCTTCGTTCATCGGAATTTTGACCAAGATAACTTTCCCCGAGCTATGCAACTTGATCCTGAAGCACACCGCACCCGGCAGAGCAGTCAGGACTATCTGGGGGGCAATTGAGAATGTCCCCCCGGCAGCTGTTCCTCCCGTTCGGCCGGTGGAGGTACAAATTACCGATTCAGAGGAGCTCGAAGGTTGGTTGAAGAACAGCAATGCCAGGCCTCGGAGGATATTGGCGGTCCTCCACAGAGCAGGCGCGGGTGCTAACCTGGGTGGTGCGGAATCCCCCCCGTTGAACCCGGCTTTCCCTCACGTTGAGGAAGATGATTATAGCATGATCGATATTCCTGCAGAGGATTCGGATTACGAGGAGGGAAAGCACCGGATAAATGCCAAAGGACTGAGGGTATATATGCCTAGAACTGATGCCAGTAATCAAAGGCTAATTCAGACTCTTGTTAGGCGTCGCGATAGACAGCAGGATGCTATCGACGATTTAGACCCCAAATACCTTAGGAAGTATCCTTTGGGTGTCGGGGTTGCTGACCCAAACTTCTTACAGGGGACGATCTGGACACCTGCCGGGATAGCAGCCAAGAGAGCTGCTGACGCACTCGCGGCTGCTGGTGCTGGAGGTGGGTGGTGTGGTGGTGGTGGTGGGGTGGTGGTGGTGGAGGTGGTGGTGGTGGAGGTGGTGGTGGTGGTGGTGGTGGAGGTGGTGGTTGGCGGTGGTGGTGTGGTGGGGTGGTGGGGAGGTGGTGGTGGTGGAGGTGGTGGAGGTGGTGGTGGTGGAGGTGGTGGTGGTGGAGTGTGGTGGTGGAGGTGGTGTGGTGGTGGTGGTGGTGGTGGTGGGGTGGTGGTGGTGGTGGGTGGTGGGTGGTGGTGGTGGTGGTGGTGGTGGTGGTGGTCTAGGACCTCCACGCCTCCGGGCGGACCTCCTCCTCCTCCGGGCGGCGGTGGTGGTGGAGGACCAGCTGGAGGCGGTGGTGAGTGGTGGTGGTGGAGGCCACGTGGAGGCGGTGGGAGGTGGTGGTGGTTGGCTGGAGGCGGTGGTTGTGATGGTGGCGGTGGTGAGGTGGTGATGGTGGTGGGCATCATTAGTTCCCTTTGGTATAATCTCTAACTTTCCTTCCTGCGGAATTGTCACTAACCTTTTAATAGTTGTTAGGATTACTCCCTGAGCACTCGCGATAGCTATTGAGGTGCGGTACGATTTGGTGTTTTGGATTTCCCTTTGTCTTGCGAGAGTATATCAATGGATGGGTTATATCGGATAGGATTAGATTAGATTAGATTAGATTATTCCAGGTAGTAATTGCATTTGCTTTTATTTCAAAGTCGAATCAAACTCTAGATTGCTCTCACCA
>NW_025763456.1:69588-184338 GCF_003444635.1 Morchella importuna | reverse complement strand
TTGAACAAGGTCCTGCAAGGACAAGTATCCGCTGCCTATCATGAGTGAGCTCAGGGATAGGTTGTTCAAAGCCAAGATCTTCACAAAGATAGACCTGAAGAATGGCTTCAACTTGATCAGGATAGCAGAAGGTCATGAGTGGAAAACCGCTTTCAGAACCCGCTATGGACTGTATCAGTACAATGTGATGCCATTCGGTCTATGCAACGCCCCTTCCGCCTTCCAGGCAATGATCAATGATGTGCTAAAGGAACTACTGGATGAAGGAGTGGTTGTCTATATCGACGACATCCTCATCTACTCAGAGACTGAGGAAGAGCATGAAAGGCTGGTTGAGAAGGTTCTACAGAAGCTCAGAGAAGCAAAACTGTGTGCCTCCATCAGCAAGACATCCTTCCATGTCCGAGAAGTAGAATATCTTGGCTACCACATCTCGGAAAGGGGAGTATCTATGTCAGAGGACAAGGTAGAGGCGGTTCAGGAATGGCCAGTACCCCGAAATATTAAGGGAGTGCAAGGTTTTCCTGGGATTTGCAAACTTCTATCGCCGCTTTATTGAAGGCTTCAGTAAAGTTTGCAAACCATTGACCGACCTCTTGCAAAAAGACAAGAAATGGCATTGGACCGCAGCCTGTGAACAAGCATTTGAGGAACTCAAGAGGCTATTCACAAGCGCTCCAATCCTTCTCCATTTTGACCCTAGCAGAAGAACTGTGGTCGAAACTGGATGCAGTGGACTTTGCCAAAGGAGCGGTGCTCTCTCAGTATGGGGGAGATGGGAAACTACACCCGGTAGCTTTCTATTCTAAGAAGTTCTCCCCGGCTGAGATCAACTATGACATTCATGATAAGGAAATGGGAGCTATTGTAGCATCTTTCCGGGAATGGGAGCATATGCTCAAGAGTTGCGAGCAGGAGATCACGGTTTTCACAGACCACAAGAATTTAGAGTACTTTCAACTCTACCAAGGTTCTCACTAGGCGGCAAGCTAGATGGTCTGAGGACCTAGCAGGCTACAATTTCAAAGTTGTCTACAGACCGGGAGAAAGGAATGGCAAACCTGATGTGCTATCAAGGCGTTGGGATCACCGCCCTGAAGAGGGGAGTGAAACCTTGCGGCCGGAGCCACAGATGTTTTTTAGGCCAGGTCAATTGGTTTTGGATCCTGTTAAGCTAGCGGCTGTCAGGGTGAATCAATTGCAGAACACATTCTTAGAGCGCCTATGTATGGCAGCTAAAGAGGATGGAATCTGGCAGGAACTGCACCGCTCCCTGGTTGAAAGGAAACCAAACTTGGACCAGAACTTGTCTGTCAAGGACGGCCTCATCTTCTACAAGAATCGATGGTATATTCCCAAAGACAAGAAGCTCCAGATGGATATCCTGACCGATACCCATGACTCTAAAGTGGCGGGCCATTTTCGGTCAGTTCAAGACATTAGAGCGGGTAAAAAACAACTTCTTTTGGCCCAACATGGATAAAGATGTTGAGGAATATGTCCGGAGCTGCGACAGCTGCCAGAGGAATAAGACCTCAAGACATAAGAAGTTCGGTATGCTCCAACCACTGGAGATACCTTATCGGCCATGGACTTCCATCTCTATGGACTTTATTGTGGGATTACCGGAATCCAATGGGTTTACAAAGATCTGGGTAATAGTGGACCGCTTCTCAAAGATGGCACATTACATCCCACTTCCTACACTCAACAAAACGGAAGATTTGGCTAAGTTGTTCTTGAAGGAAGTCTGGAGACTCCATGGGTTACCTGATGACATAGTCTCGGACAGAGATAGCAGGTTCATTTCTCATTTTTGGCAATCTCTCATGAGCCTCCTCAATGTGAAGCTGAAGATGTCCACTTCTTTCCATCCCCAAACGGACGGCCAAACAGAAAGAGTTAACCAGACCCTGGAGCATTACTTGCGGAGTTATTGTTCATATCAACAGGATGACTGGGCAGACCTCTTGCCTTTGGCAGAGTATGCATATAACTCGGCGGTTTCTGAGTCTACCAAAGTATCGGCTTTCTATGCCAACTATGGATATGAACCCAGAACCAACTGGCCGGCCCCAAAAGAAGGTGTTGAATGGAATAATCCAGCAAGCGAGGTCATGGTATCTCAATGGGAATCTATCTGGCAGGCTATGAACGCAAGCTTGGGAAAGGCTAGACTAAGGATGGCCCGGTGGTATGATGCACATGCCCTGGCACCCCCTGAAATCAAGCCTGGAGATGAAGTTATGTTAGACCGGCGCAATGTGCAAACAAAGCGGCCATTGGGAAAATTGGATCAGAAGAAGATGGGACCCTTCAAGGTCTTAGAAGCTATTGGTACCCGTGCCTACAAGCTCTCTCTTCCCCCGCAAATGGGAATCCACCCTGTCTTCCATGTCTCTCTCCTAGAACCCTATAGAGCACCAATAGATCCTGAGAGAAGAGTTCCCCCACCGGAACCTGAGGAGATTACAGGAGAACAAAACTGGATCGTCCGGGAAGTAGCTGATAGCCGAGTCAATAAGAAGAAGAGAAGGGTGGAATACCTGGTGCTGTGGGAAGGATATGAGAATGAGGACGCTACATGGGAACCCTGGGAACATCTCAGGAAGAGTGCTGAAGAAGCCCTCCGGGATTTCCATATGAGGTACCCTAAGAAGCCCAGAGATAAGAGGGCTCTAGGCCAGTAGCATTTCCTTTAAACATTCTCGTCCCCTTCCACACCAAAGGAGTTTCCTTGTCATATAGTATTGCATAGATAAATAGATACAGATTATAGATCTCGGAGACCAAGATCCTGGAAGAGGGAAGTAGTGTAACGGAGCCATTTCAACTGTCTGGTGTATAAGTACACACAGGGCCCGGTTACATGCTGAGAGTTATTGTTAGAAGCCAGTTGCACAGTGACATGCAAGTACCGGCAGTGTGGTTAGCTACCAACTGTCAGAGTAACTACATTCTGAGCGCTAGGAAGAGGATCTACTCATGGGAGTAATGACTGACGAGTCTGTGCCTCGCCAATGATTAGAAGGCTGGCCAGAGTGAAGCTCTGAGTGCTCAGCGATCCTCCACATCCTCTGAGCATTGGAAGTCCGCCAGCAGTGGAAGAGACTATGCCTGGGAAGTCTACAATAAGCGGAAGCTCTACAGCAATGATTAAGCTTACACCTGAGCGGCAGCTCATTCATGCAGGCCCCCTAGTTGTGTGGCAACAAAGGCTGCAGGTGTTACAAAGGCTTTGACTAAGGGTGGTTGCCTTCGGAATCGGAAGCACTCGCTGACGCTTAGAGAGAAGCGGGGTAGCGATGGTATTGCTTCCCTTCCACTAGGAGGCAGCACCGGAACTTAGTAAGGAAGTAGGAGCAGAGAATAGAATCCTTTGGAGTATAAGTACTCAGGATCATTCCCGCCCAACTGACCTGATCCTCATCTTGGAGTAGACCATTATCGGTAGCAGAGCCCTTAAAGATTATTGAGTTCTAGCGATAGTATCTTTGAATAAATCTGCACCTGGTTTCTATCTTGCACGGCCGCATCTATTCTATTGGATTCTAGCGATACATAGATAGGCTGCCCCCGTTACATCCTCGGCACAGTGTCCGCATCTTCCGCTGTTGGAGCAACGTTCCTGTCTATGGCCGTATTCAAGGCATTTGGCGCACTGGGTCTCTGGGTTTGCTGGGAGGTAACTGTCGATTTTGCAGTTCCTGTCGAAGAGGGTGAGGTATCGGAGGCCGAGGTTTTCTTTAGTGAATTGTCCAGGGAGGGCAATGATCATGGAGGAGTGTGACTTTCCGATTCTGGCTTCTGGTTTTGATAACCATCTCGGGATTTGTGCCAGTTCAAACGTGTTGCCGTAGTTGTTTCTAATTTCCGATGCTAGACATTGTCCTGCGTCGAAAGCTTCGCCTATGGAGGTGGGGATGCCATGAAGGATGAATTTTGACCATCTGGAGTTAATTCGGATGTCGACGAAGGGTATCTTTAGTTCGTTTAAGGCAGTTTCGATTTCCTTTTTATATTCAAGGACCTTTGTTGCTGGGGTTGCAAACTTTGATTCCAGGATTATGTTATTCTTGGTTGTTTTCCTGGCGGCGATTAGTTGGCAATCGGGGTCCTGGATTTTTGCATTGATCTTGGCTCTGATATCTGATGGGGTGATTAGGAGTTCCTTATTGGTTTCGATCACGATTTCCCGGTTAAGTTTGGTGATTTCCGGTTTGAACAGAGGGTCTGCTTTGGGTTTGGTTTTCTTCTTGTTCGTGACCGTCGTGAATTCGGGGTTTGTGTTTCCTGCCGCGGCGGACGCGTAGGATTTTGGTGCCGGTGGAGCCAGTACTTTCTTTAGCTTTTCCTTTTGGCTGTTGGGCATGGTTGGGGTGATTGGGGTTGTTGGCGGGTGTGGTGGGGGCGGTGGTGGTGGCGGCAGCGACGGCGGCAATTGCGGAGGTTCTTCCTTCAGTGATTGCTTGGTTGCTGGGCCTGTTGACAGAGAGGTTGGTGAGCTGTTGTTGGAGGCGGTGGAGTTTTTCGGATGTTTTGTCCTGGTTCTTTGTCATTTCAAACATTTGTTTGGCCAGGACGTCGACGGTGTGTTTGAGGGAGTCATTTTGGGTAGATAGGACTTCAATGATGGCTTTTAGGTCCCTGTTGGTTTGTTCGGTCGTTTGGTTGAGGGGTTCGAGTGCTACGGTGAGGGCATTTCTAACCGCCCAAGAGATGTAGTTCAAGTCCATTCTGGCGTGGGTTTCCTCAGGAACGATGCTGGGGTGGATGTAATCGTATTTTGGAGCATATGGTTCGTTGTATTGAGTATGTTCGGCGAAGATGGAGAAAGGTTCGTTACCGAGTTGGGTTTGTTCAATCGCGGTGGATTGTGTTTGTTGGGTCGATTGAGTGTCGGGAAAGCGGGGGGGTGCTGGGGTTCCTGGAGGGGGGGCCCCTGCGAACCAGGAGCTCAGCGAGGCTTGCTGGGACATCACTGATGTTCCGGATCGGATTGGGTTAGGAAAGACTTCTGATAGAGTCCTCTTTCGGCCCGCAATGTTTGGTGGGTTAGGTGGGTTTGGTGAGGCCAGGTTGTTGTTGTTTTCCGCTGCGGTCGCGAGGCTTAAGCGAGGGTTGAGGGCTGAGGAGATCACAACTCAGGGACTAGAGCGTGAATGACTTCGCGTACGAACAGATGTGCGATAAGATACCAATAGATTACGCGGTCTATTGACATACAGGATCGTGTTCGAGGAAAAGTTTTATCGGGAAGGCAGGCCAAAAGTTATTGTTGTTCGAAAGTTTTGGTGTTGCGAGGAGTACAGAAGACGTTGCGTAAGGAAAAGAAGAAGAGAAAGGAAAACAGGAACGAAGCGAGGCAGAGCCCCTTATTATACCCAAGAAAATCCTGCGATGACTAATCCCAATGACTCACGCCGCGCAACCGAACAGAAACCCAAAGAACACGATAGAATTCTCCTGACTAATCCAACTCCGCGTAACCCAACGACTCCACCAACCGATCCGTGAAAGTAGCCCCCCCCTTCAAGCGGGAGCTCCTGCGAGCCTGGACTTTAACCTTCGCCTTGAATGGTCCCGGCTTCCCAGGATATTGTGCATGGAAGACATCGACTGCGGCGGTGTCGTTATGGTAGGCGGCGGGTTCCCAGGTGGGGTCGGTGTATCCTGTCCATTTAACAAAGTATTGCAGGCCGTTATTCCTTATTTCCCGCGAGTCCAGAATCTCTTCAACCTCATATTCTTCCTCCTGTTCGACGATAACAGGCGGCGGGGGTGGTTGTACCTGACCCGGTACGGGGTCCTGTGCGGCGGGGTCCAATAGCGACACATGGAAGACAGGGTGCATCTTCATACTCCGGGGGAGGTCGACTCGGTAGGCATATGGGGAGATAACTGCCTTGATAGGGAATGGTCCGAGTTTCTTCCAGTCGAGTTTCCTCGAGTTGCGGGTAGTGCGGATATTTTTTGCTGAAACAAAGACCATATCGCCGATATTATATTGTGGCGCGGGGGTTCGCTTCGCGTTGGTGGCTTGCTCTTGTTGGTCTTATGCCGTTCGGATATTGGTGCGTAGGTATTCATGTAGTTCCAACATCTTCCCGGCGAAGTCCCTGGCATCGAGGCTGGGTGGCGTCTTGTCGGCAGGTTTGAGCATCACTGTGAACCGGGGGTGGAAGCCGAAGTTTGCGAAGAAGGGTGTGGCCTTTGTGGAGGCGGAGACCTGGTTGTTAGCAGAGAACTCGGCCATAGCGAGCCATTTGACCCAATCATCCTGTTGATAGGACACGTAGCGTCGTAGATATTGTTCCATTACAGCGTTGAGCCTTTCGGTTTGGCCGTCGGTTTCCGGGTGGAAGGCGGTGGACATTCTTGCATCGATCCCGAGGTGTTTGCATAGTTCCTTCCAGAACTTGGCAGTAAATTGTGTGCCACGGTCGGAGGTGACATGCGTAGGTAGGCCGTGGAGTTTCCAGACATTTCGGAGGTATAGTCGAGCGACGTCCTCGGCGTTAACAGTTGTGTTGCAAGGTAGGAGGTGTCGCATCTTTGTTAGTCGATCGACGATTACCATGATTGCGTCGTATCCTTCACTCTCCGGTAATCCAGTAACGAAGTCCATTGATACTTCCTGCCAGGGTTGTTCGGGTATTGGTAGCGGTCGGAGTACGCCGAGTTTCCCGTGGGTGCTTGGTTTGCTTCGTCGACAGGTATGACAATTCCGGACATAGCGGCCAATATATTTCCGCATGCGAGGCCAGTAGTAGTCCCTACTGATGAGTTCGAATGTCTTTTCGCGTCCGGGGTGTCCAGCAGAGGGAGCGTCGTGGTAGAGCTTGAGAATTTGGAGTTTCAGGGGGTCGTATTCAGGCACGTAGAGGTTACCGCGGTAAAGTAGTCGTCCTTCGTTCTCACTGCATTCGGCCATTGATATTTCCTTCGACTGTTGTTTGCCTCTGCTTCGCATGTCTAGTATCCTTTGTGGGAATGGGTCAGCTTTGTATCCTTCGTCAAATAATTTGTTCAGTGAGGCGTTCTTTTCAGCGGGTTCATTTGATAAAGAGCCCGCTAACAAACTTAGCTTAGTTTCCAAATTCTCCCTCTTCAACACGGTCTGACTCTGATGTAGATGTCTTTCATCCCCCTCTCCAGGGAGATCTCCTGATCTCCTTGTCAATGCGTCCGGTTTCCCACCTTGCTTCCCCGGCCTGTACTTGATGACGAAGTTGAATCTTGAGAGGTATTCTGCCCATCGTGCTTGTCTCCGATTGAGTTGTTTGGTACTCATGAAGTACTCGAGGTTCTTGTGGTCCGATATGACGGCGATTGGATGTGCGGCTCCTTCGAGTTCCGGGAGCCATTCTTCGAAGGATCGTATGATTGCCAGTAGTTCCTTGTCGTAAATTTCGTAGTTACACTCGGCAGGGGAGTGCTTCTTGGAGAAGTAAGCCACAGGTCGGAGGGTATTATTGTCATCGTATTGTGAGAGTATGCCGGCGGACACGTAGTCCGAAGCGTCGGTTTCTACAGTGATTTCCTTCTCGGGATCAAAGTGGGTGAGAACAGGGGAGGTAGTGAAAGCTTCTTTGAGGGTGTTGAATGCGGCTTGAGCTTCGCTTGTCCATCCCCATGTTCTGTCTTTCCTCGTCAGTCCACTTAGCGGTGCAGCAAGCTTGGAGAATCCGTATATGAACCGACGGTAGAAGTTAGCGAATCCGAGGAATGCTTGTACATCCTTGACTGTCTTGGGGACTGTCCAGTTCTGAACTGTATCTACTTTCTTGGGGTCCATCCGGATGCCTTTGGGTTCGATGATGAGGCCGAGGTAGGTGGTACTCTGTGTGTGGAACTCGCATTTCTCCGGTTTCAGCAGTATCCCGTTTGACTTCAAGGCTTCAAGGACCTTTTCGACGTGGGCTTGGTGTTCCTCGAGGGTGTCGCTGTAAACCAGGATGTCGTCGAGATAGGCCGTGCAGAATAGGTCGAGGTATTCGCGGACGCAGTCGTTGATGAAGTGTTGAAATGTGGCCGGTGCGTTGGTGAGGCCGAAGGGCATTACCGTATATTCGAAGTGGCCATATCGGGTGCGGAAACCTGTCTTCCATTCTTCGCCTTCGGCCATTCGAATCTGGTTGTATCCCTGGCGGAGATCGAGCTTGGTGTACCATTTTGCTTTGGATAGTCAGTTGAGTGTTTCCCGGATGAGTGGTAGGGGGTACCGGTTCTTGATAGTTAGCTCGTTTAGGCCGCGGTAGTCAACGCAAAGACGCAGAGTTCCATCAGCCTTCTTGACAAATAGGACAGGGGCACCGGCAGGGGAGGAGCTGGCTCGTATGGAACCTTTTTTCAAGTTATCCTGTATGTACTTCTTGAGAACGATCAATTCGTCGCGGGACATGCCATATAGCGGGCCAAATGGTGGTTCCTTCCCTTCCGTGAGCGGTATTTTGTGGTCATATGGCCGGCGTGGTGGCATTTCGTTAGCGAGGTCTTCGTTAAAACATACCAATAGAACCTTTGATATCGTGTTGGTATTCTGGTTCTCCAGTCATCCTTCGGGGCCTTATCAATGGCCTGGTCGATTTCCTCCATGGTTGTGCCGAAGATCCGAAGTTTGTCCCTTCGGCGCGAGGCGGCAGAGGGCGGCGGAGCTGACAAGGTGGAAGCGGAGGTGGCGGAGCGATTGCTTTAACGGGGGGCAGCTTTCTTGGAGGCGTTGCACTTGCTCTTGCAGTACTCGGAATTGAATTGTATGGTATTCTCCTTGAACCGCAGAGTGGCATCATGCAGCTGGAGCCAGGGGATTCCTAGTACAAGGGGGTAGGAGCCAAGTTTGGTGACAAAGAAAGGAACAGTTTCATGGTGGGCGTCGATAGACATTGGCAAGTAACATAGGTGGGTGATTTGACCAGAAGATATGGGTCGGCCATCTATGACTTCGAGGACACGAGGTGATTTGAGTGGAAGGAGAGGGAAGTTGTTATGGCGCGCGAATGTTTCATCAGTGAATGCGAACTCAGAGCAACCAGTATCGATCAAGGCGTAGGTTTGAATGGTAGTTTTATTGTTTACAATTTTACAAGAAGCAACAAAATGATCACCATCCAACTTATCCTCCACAGACGATACCGAGAAGCCAGAGATAGAGAACGCAGACAAAGGAAAAACATTAGATGGTCCCGGGCAGGGGCCATTGATCAAGCCCGGGACTAGTGAAAACCCGACTCAGAGGAGGCGGAGCTAGCGATCGGCGGGGGAGCGGGGTCATCGGTGGTGCGGGCAGGTGCGAGGAGGGCACCCCTCATAGTTGGTTGATTGCTACGGGGGCGGTTGGCGGAGGGGCAGTTGGCAAAAACGTGGCCGGGGTTGGCGCAGTACATGCAGAGGTTGTTGTCCCGCCTCCATTGCTTCTCGACAGCGGAGGTTTTGCGTTGGCCGTTGACGAAGGTGTATCGTTGTTCGGGAGCGGGGCGTTGAGTAGAGCGGGCCTGGAGGGCAGAGAGGTCCATGGGGGCGAGGCCTCCAGCAGTGTGGGACGGGTGCGCGGCAGCGGGGGGAGCGGTAAACTGGCCCATCGTGTTACGGATGGCCTTTTGTTCAGCCTTTCGGCCCCGGATCTGGTTGTCGATGGTCATGAGTGTGGTCGCGTAGGCTTCCACAGTATTGGGCCTGTCCGTCCTGTAACTCATCGCATCCTTGAGGTCCTCGGAGAGTCCTTCGGCCAGAGCATCGATTTTTGCCCCCTCATTGTAGTCAAGGTAGGCCACAATGCGGAGAAACTGGGAATAGTACGTGGCAAAGTCTCCTTTGCCTTGTCTGAGTGCGACGAGTTGGCGGCGGGCGGTTCCTCGAGGGTCTGGGTCTCCGAATGAAGCTTCCAGGTGGGCGACAAAGGCGGCGACGGAGGAGAAGGGGGCGGCAGGGTTGGCGTTGACAAGAGGGACGACCTGGTCAAGGGCCCTTCCTTCCATTCGGCTGACAGCGTAGATAACCTTGGCTGCCTCGTTGCGGAACCGATCGTCGTTGACTTCCAATTTCATCCGGAGTTGGGTGATAAATCCAGGGAGCTTGGAACGGGTACCATCGAATTTCTCAGGGTCCGAGAACTTTTCGGACCTGAAGGCGGGGGCGGCGTTGGGCTGTGGGGCGGCGTTTTGGGGAGCGGAGGCGATGGGAGCGAGGGCGGCGGCGGCACGGGCGATGTTGAGGTTCAGGTTGAGCTGGTTTATTTGCTCTTCCAGGTTATCGATGACTTCGTTGGCGGCGGCGAGTTGTTGGCGAGCTTCGTTTCGCTGAGCGATACGGAGCTGGGAGTTTTCGGCGAGGTGGGCGAATAGGGCGGCGGGGTCTTGTTCGAACTGCTGTTTGAATTCCTCCACATTATTGGGAGGGACCCATGCAGGTGGGTCGGCGGCGGACATGGCGTACGGTGCGGATGATGACGCAACGTAATCTCAAGGGGCGGCGATAGCGAGTGTTCCGCAGGGTACGATATGCGACAGTAGAAGCTGTCGAGTTAGTCAAGCGAGGTCAAGCGAGGTGCAGAGGTCTTCGTGAAGAAGAGAATTAACAGCGTGTATATTGATAACCAGAGTAGATATAGAAGTGATTCTACCTGGTATGGTATGCCAGGTACGAACAAGTGTATAGTAGATTGATACAGAAGACGTTGCGTAAGGAAAAGAAGAAGAGAAAGGAAAACAGGAACGAAGCGAGGCAGAGCCCCCTTATTATACCCAAGAAAATCCTGCGATGACTAATCCCAATGACTCACGCCGCGCAACCGAACAGAAACCCAAAGAACACGATAGAATTCTCCTGACTAATCCAACTCCGCGTAACCCAACGACTCCACCAACCGATCCGTGAAAAAAGCAAACCTCGCTTTACAAAAACACCAAATCTATTCTAAGAAGAAAACAAGTTGAATAAGCAATTGCTATCTGGTCGGTCGTTTCCGCTAGTTCTTAGGATCCCGACCAGCTCTTGGCAGAGATTGCGTGATTTGACTCGGGCGGAAGTTCGTCCGAAGTGTGGTAGCTACTCCTCTCGACCCTAATAGGAAATAGTCGCTCTGCCCCCGACTATTGACAGGCAGTTTGCCGTCAGAAACAAAGAACCTGAACAAGGGCACCGAACTTCTATAAAGAACTCGGTAATGCCCCAGGTTGGCCTCTCATAATTATCGGATCTTTACTAGCGAGAAGACCCCTTAAAGTTATTAAGTTTCCAAGACTACAGATAACGATCAAAACAAAGACAAACTCTATCTTTCTGTCGAACGAGTCCCATCATAACTCGTCCGCATTCTTTATCATTTCTACCTGATCGAAGTCACGGTCGTGCCCCATCCTAGCACCCCCGTTACACTGGTTACCTACCTACCTATTAGGAGCTTAACTGATGTTGGTTCCGTACATTGTCAGTCTAAGATTTGAGCGTAGATTTGAGCCCATATTTGATGCTGATTTAGGTGTCGACTTGGCCCAATTAGCCGATATTTGGTGTCATTTTGGGCGTTTCTTTGCTACTATTTAGCAGTCTATCATGATAGCGGTGTCAGTACATATAACAGGGCTACTATAATACTATTACAAAAGTACCTAATCTATCAGTCAAGTCAACAACCTTAGTGTAACTGCAGCTTATTCTTAATCAACGGCTGAAGACAGAGATAGGTGAGCCCCTACCTCCATGGGTATGGAGGGTAGATATCGTCGCAAGGAAGGAGCATTACAAGTCAAGCTAGTCGATTGTACTAAACTAGGGCAGAAGGACAAGAATGCCAAACAGGAAAGTTAATCCCAAACCTAAATTACCATACCTTAGCAGTCAACCTTTGAGATGCGAGGACTCCTCAGCCAATATCCGGAGAATGTGCTTTAGGGTAACAGAAATGATCCTGGTGGTGCTCTGGATGTGGTAGAAAATCTAATTCCAAAAACAGGTTTTGGACCTCTAGTATAACACCAAGAACTCCGCCCCTAGATGGCCGAGTGTGTAGGCTTCCAGGTGGCCGAGTTCTCCCGATGAGGAAATTTCTGAGGGTGGGCGAGGTCGCAGGTTCGAATCCTGTAGGGGGCGGTGACCCAGGGGATATTAATTATGGGTTCTTTTCCTGTCTTGGCTTGTGGGATGGTTTCTGCTTTTGGGGAGAGTTTTCCATGTGCCCGGCGCCCAAATGGGACATGCGGACTGGTGATGGAGTGTGGCTAGGTGTGAGTGCTGGCCTTGAACCGGTTGGGGTATTCCACATCCTGCTGAAAGGAGCGACTAGTAGGCATAAAGGGTTAAACCCTGTACTTGTACTGTAGATTGAGTGCTCAGCCATAACCAACAGGTTGCATGCGAGTATGAATTAAAAAAAAAAAAAAAAAAAAAAACCCCAGGAACGTCAAACGACCGCCATACTCCCATTTCAGCCCAGCGAATGTTTGAAGAGTAAGAGTGTGACCCAAGCTACTAAAGCAAAACTTTGCTTTACAAAAACACAAATCTATTCTAAACAATCTAAATAAGCAATTGCTGTCTGCTCGGCTGTTTCCGCTAGTTCTTAGTATCCCGATCAGCTCTTTGTTGAGATTGCGTGATTTGACTTGGACAGAAACTGGTATGAGGTATGGTAGCAACTCTTCATTTCCTTTATAGGAAATAGTCACTGTGCCCCCGACTATTGATAGGCAAGTTGCCTGTTAGAAGAAAGAATCTGAATAAGGACGCCGCACTTCTATAAAGAACTCGGTGTTGTCTCAGCCTGAGGTTGGCCTCTCATCATCAACGGATATTTACTAGCGAGAAGAATCTTTCAAGTTATGAAGTTCCTAGACTCGAACGTGATCAAACAAACAAACTCTATCTTTCTTACCAAACGAGTGTCTTCATAACTTGTTCGCTCTTCTATCTACCTGATCAAAGTCACAACCGTGTCCCATAATAGCACCCCCATTACAGTACAGGTGTCAAAATATAGAGTAGGAAGTATTGTGGATGCAGGTAGGAAGTAGGTGTCAAGGTAAGTACTGGCATCACTGCTGTTAGGAGGTAGGCTTTGTTGCTGGTAGCAGGACACGTAGGTATCTCTGCTAGTAGGAGGTAGGTATCGAGGTAAGTGTTATTGTAAGTAGGAGGTAGGCTTCGAGGTAGGTATCAGGAGGAAGGTAGGTAGAGAGGCAGGAAGGCAGCAGGTCTGCAGCTAGGCAGGTAGGTAAGCAGGTGTGGCATCCTCGAGACGTCAAATCTGATGATATTTGTTAGCGAGCGCAGGGTTAACACCGGGACTTAGGCAAATCCGCCACAGTGTGTCACTTTTTGGAAGGCGGTTGGGAGTCAAGAGGTGAGCCATCATATTTGAGAAGCCCAATAGGCTTTAAAAGTGTAGAGTTCATATTTAGGATACTTACTAGCGGTTAAAAGACAAGATATCACATCTTGGATACTTACTAAGTGTTAAAAGACGACATGTTGCATTTTAAGTACAGCGAGATGAGGCATTGATAGCAACAGATAAGGTTTTGAGGGCAAAAGACAAATTTGGACATCTGGGTGACGGAATTCATCTTGGAGAAACTCATTTTTTTACTGATAGGTGATTTCACAGTCACCTTACATGTGAGTCTTGAAATATTATCCCCATCAAGGTGTTTGACATCCCTCCTAATTTTGCACTTAGTAGATTTTTATGCATTTCGTAGGTGTACACATCTTTTACTAGTAGCATGTGGTTGATATAGCACTGATCTATTGCCTCAATATATCAAACGATAGCTATAGCCTAGTTGGTATGACGCGAGATAGTTAAGAAAAATAGTACAAGTTTGATTCCGACATTGTATTCAAGTTTATATTTACTGATCCATATACTGATAAATTGGTTGACAAATTGGCTGACAAATTGGCTGACAAATTGACTGACAAATTAACTGATGAATTGACTGCCCAATTGACTGATGAATTGACTGCCCAATTGACTGAAATTTAAATGATAAACTCAGCAGTAAAATCGTAAAGTGGGACTGGGGATGAATTTGCCGATACATTACATGGATGCATTATTCTGGTCATGGTGCACGGAAGGGGGATGCATTTCCTGATTCATTACCATGATACATTTCCCACCGTAGTAGAGCTATCATTACGCTCTCTTTTGCGGAGACAGACGAGTAGCAACAGGCCATTCGTAAAATATTTAGAAACGATTGAAGCTTACGATTGATACTTGGCCCATCTCCTCTCTACATAGGCATCTGACGAAAACCTTCTTGCACGTTTTTCTTGGGCTGGGGACGCCTTGAACCGGAGTTATTTTGGGGGTCAACTTCAACCGCTAGCGACTTTCCCCGACCACCTTAACTATATTCCCTCTCCTATCTGATAGATCAGCTTCTTCTGTGCAACGTGACTGAGCCAGATTAATTTCATCTCTTGTTGTGGTGGAGCTATTAATCTTCTAAAAATTGGGATTTGTATAGTGGGGATCCAATCAATGTCACTCCCATAATTGTCTATTTGTGATAAATTACCCGATTAAGACGTTAAATGTATTTAAGGGCTCCAAGAGGTTAGTCTTGGCATATCCCTGGTGGTAAAATGATTCAATAATTACCTGACTGGGGAGTTGATCGTCAGAAACCAATGTTGTAACCCTCGGTTCAAGGCGTCCCCAACCGTAGGCTTAGGGTAATTTTATAGTGTTCGCAAATAGGAGCTTATACCAAGATTTTGGCCCCTAACTTTTCTTCTGCTTTCTCTACAAGTGTATAAATCAACATGTTTCACTCCGTTGTTTCTCCCTCCCTCTCTTCTCAATCCACCGATGCGACGACTGTCTCTCTGGAGATTATATTGTTTTGCATGCCTACAACTCTACACTTCTCGATGAACGCATAAACCCATAACCACTCAAGTAATATAGATCGACTCGATTACCGTGACAAAACGAGGCTAAATGGTTCCTCATCTAACACCCACTTACTACCAGCCTGTCGGATACGTTTTAGCTCGCCACTTCCGTTCTGCTACCATTCGCCCAAATTTGTCCTTTACTAACTGATGACCACTAGCGTGGGCCACAGCACCGCCACGGGACCAAGGCTCGTTATTGACACAGTAATTATGGCCACGGGTTAAGTTGAGGCGGAGTTTAGGTACGTCTCGCAGTCTTATCTTCTACTCTCTAAACTGTGTCATCGCTCCTGGAAGTCTCGAGACAATGGCCGAGTCTCGTCAAAGTCCCAAGACTTTTGTTATGTGATCTTGGAGCCGGGAATGCTTTGAAATTATTCTACGTAACGCAAGTAAAAGACCAAGACTCTATTTACTGTTTCCCCTCCTCCTTGAACCGTATCTGTATCAAGAGTATTCAGGTAGCCAAGGAAAAAAAAGGTCAGAAAAGTGTCAAAGTTTGTCTCGAGACCTCCATCCCCAGGGCTGATCGTCTCTCGTCTTGTCTTGTCAGCGCCCCGGTATCTGTCAGAACCCAGTCAATTGCCTCGTGATACACTATCCGGAAGTTATAAAAGTCTCTAGCGACGCAGTTACGCCCACCCATCCGTTCAGTAAAGCTTAAGCACAGATTATCACTCGAGCCACGAATCACTGTGAGATGTGGTAGGGCTTAGGGCGCGCGCTGGAACTAAGGTCATACTAAGGGTTCCTACTAGCGGGTGCGGTCACAAACCGTCACCCGCACGCACGCACAAAGTCCTATCTTTGACCGGCCTTGGCCGCCTGCCTCTACTGCGGTGGGAAATGTATCGTGATAATGCATCGGTAAATGCATTCCCTCTTTTCACAGAATAATGCATCTGTATAATACATCGGCAAATGCATCCCCAGTCCCACTTTACGATTTTACTGCTGAGTTTATGTATTACAGTAGTTAATTCGTCAGTTAATCAATCAGTAGATTCGGCATTAAATTGGGGGTTAATTCCTTGACAAATGTGTTCTGAATTTCTAAGGTATTAAAATAAAATATAATGTCGGGGCCGGGATCGAACTTGTACTATTGTGCCTAAGTAGTACCCCACGACTTACCACCTCAGCTATCAGTTGTACGTTGATATGTTGAGGCAATTGATCAGTGCTACTAGTATATCTATCACAGAGTAGAATCGCGTACACCTAAACGATGAATAAAACTTTTCCTAAGTCCAAAATTGAGAGGGATGTCAAATACCTTGTCACGCAGCAGATTTAAACACTCGCATATATGACAACTTTACTGATGATAATATACCATGAACACATTTACTGACGAGTTTCTTCTGGCAAGCCTTCAGGAAAGTCATCGGAGAACATATTCAAGTTAATAGCTGTATTTACTAAAGTTAACCGCTAATGCTTTGATAAACGAGTTTTCAGACGAATTTCTACATGATCGTCGATCACCCGCCCTATTGATATCGTTATGAATATCATCTGGAAAATTGTATGGAAAGTCGTTAGCGCTTAGGTTTTGTGGGACTGCCATAATTGGTAGGTAACGTAACAGTTTAGGTTGTTCAATGTGTTCATCGGACGAATAGATGCGTAAATGTATTAGTAAACTTGAATGTGTTCTCCAAAGACTTTCCTGAAGGCTTGCCAGACAAAACTCGTCAGTAAATGTGTTCATGGTATATTATCATCAGTAAAATAATCAATAATATATCGATAATGCATCGACCGTACGGTTTTACCCAACTCACGACAGTTAGTGAATCAATTGATGCATAAACCGCCTTGGTAGAGTGCCTATTAGTATAAAAGGATCTATTTTTGTATCTAGTAATAAATCAAGCAAGTTGTGTAGAAATAGGGCATTGCGACATCGGTTATGTATGGAATTACTCATGTATAAGGGATGACTCATAGAAGGAACAGGGATTCAGACAAGGCTTAGTGTCAGGGATTATGTAATCAGGGGATCACGTGGTATTAGAATATCTGTATATATAGAGCGCTCAAACACCCACATTGTCGCTGGAACTTTAGCGGCGCAATAGTATCTTCTTCGCACTACAAAACACATCCTCCGTCAAGGTCACGTGTTCAAACCACACTTAAATCATTCTCTCCCATACACCAAACTTCAGGTTATGAGCCCGGGTTTTGCCAAATAAAATCCGCACAACACTCGCCACATTCGGTTAACTCAATTACACTTCATACAACACCATGTCTGACGCTGGAGAATCATCCAAGGCCGTGGAGGTTAAGTCCTCAGACAACACGAGTCCCAGTAACATTCGCATCAAGTTTGATGGACTCCCAAAATTAAAGGGACAATCCAACTACCAAACTTGGGCGGCTGCCTGGAGGATTACATTCGATGCAGCAGACTGGTGGGAAGCATTGAGCATCGAAAACCCCTCAGAAGATGACACAGACCTCACCAAGGCCGAAATTAAAAAGGCCCGAAAACAAATGCACAGCCTTCTCATCGGAGCTGTAGCCGAAGACATACAACCAACGGTCGTCTCCGCCGAAAATGCATACCACGCATGGAAGGCGCTCAAAGACCTCTACGATCGCGTATCACCAAACACGACGATCACCCTCCTCAGCCGTGTTCTAGACACGAAGATGCAAGACAACGGTAACTTAACCGAGCATCTCGAGACCTTCAACACGAACTGGAACACTCTCAAAACCAGGTGTCAGAGCGGCGACCACAAACTCGCTCAGGCCCTGCTACCCCTCACCAAATCCAACGAAGCAATGGCAGCATTCCTACTTGCCTCACTGCCGAAGTCGATGAGCAACGTCGTCGATAACATCCAGACCAAACAGGATGTTACATACGAAGATGTACGCCAACGGCTACAAAACCTACAAGAGGAAACCCCTCTCACTGGCAACAACAGGGTACTTCATACCAGGAGTACCCCAACACCAAACGGCAAGGAATGCACCTGGTGCAAGAAACGGAATAACCCGTACCAGGGCCACGAGTACAAGGAGTGTAGAAAGCTCAAAGAACAGAACAAGACAAGGGATTCAAACAGAAGGAGACCAGGCAGAGATAACTCAGCGTCGGTAGTTATCAACGAATCATCCACAACAGTATGCATGGTACGCACCGATACTTCACCCTCTCTGCCCCTTACCTGGATCCTTGATTCTGGAGCTACTTCTCACGTAACACCTTTCAAAGACCAACTCTTTCAACATCCGTTCTCACACCAGCACAGTCCGAACAGCCGACGGCACCATCCACGCTGTCACCGGATTGGGAAGCGCTAGTTTCGAATGCTACCTTCCCAATGGAGATAGATCCACCGTTGTCCTCACCGACGTGCTGCTGGTCCCAACCATGGGAAATGTGGGATTGGTCTCAGAAACAATACTCGACGAAAAGGGGTTTAGAACAGAGTCAGGAGGAGGAAACAAATTGGTCACGAAAGAAAAGAAAGGAATAATTTGGGCGAAATTGGATAAGGGACTTTGGAATGTACAAGTAGTTAGCAATACAGTTCGCTTGACCACTTACTCTGAATGCCATCAAGCACTAGGCCACCCTGCGACACTAGAAAACTTGTACGAAGACATTCATAAGCTACCCCCCAAACCAGAAACATTCCATTGCAGTCAATGCGCACTATCAAAAAGTGTGCACAAAAAACCTGCACCAATTAGTACAAGATCCCAGCGAGCATTCGAACTAATCCACTCTGACCTATCTGGAAAATTCGGCACACAATCGCAAGGAAAAGCCCTGTAATATATGTCCTTCATTGACGACTATACCCGCTTCGCCTGGATATATCTGTAAAACAGAAAGACGATGCGATAAAAGCCATCAAAGACTACGTCACGAAAATCGAGAAACAGTACAATACAACAATACTGAGATACAGAACGGACGGTGGTGGTGAATACGTCAACAAAGACACAATGGATTACTTCAACCTACAAGGAATAGTCCACGAACAGACTCCCCCATACACTCCTGAATCAAATGGAGTTGCAGAACGATTCAACAGGACGATAACAACAATGGTCAGGTGCATGATCATGGACCATCCTAAATCGTTTATGGGGTGAAGCATACTCAACAGCTGTCTACCTCAAAAATAGGCTACCCCACAGTACGCTAAAGGGAAAGACCCCCTTCGAAGCCCTGAAAGGTTCAAAGCCGAGTATCCAACACCTTCAACCATTCGGAAAGAAATGCTATGTTCACATCCCAGAAAACTCTAGGCCAGCAGGAAGCAAACTAGCACCCCGAGCACACGAAGGAATCATCGTCGGATACTCAGACAGTACCAAACATTACCGCACCTGGATAGGATCACAAAATAGGTTAGTTGTAAGTCGAGATGTCACATTCCCCCCTCCTGAATCAGGGGAAGTCTCCGTAGAACTCGACTACACCCCTATCCTGAAACCAGAAGCGGCACCTGCACCAACAGACGACGGATATGAATCAGAAGACAGGCCTGATCAAGAACCCGAATCGTCAGCACTCGAAGAAGACCTTGAAACAGACGCAAGTAGACTGGGGGCCGGGCTTACGAGGCCCACTCCTGGACGTCACCTCGAACAAAGTAATAAACACGAAGCTAATCAGGAAAACACAGAATCACCTCCCCCGGAACCACCAAGGAAATCGAAACCTTGGAAACCAACAACCGAAAAGGAGAAAGAATCTCTGAAGTCCCGCATCCTGTCACAACAAGAAGATCGAATCGCATCCGTGAAAGAACGGAGAAACAAGCAGCACTTGATATCGAAGGGAAAAGGAAGGAAATCCGACTGAAAATATCGGAATTAGGAACCACCTATGACAAGGAGGTATCAGAGATACTAGCCGATGAAGATATGGACGAACAAACCAAGCAACTAGCAATGGAAGCAGCCAGTCTAGACCACAAAAAGGACAAAGCAAAGCTCCAAAGCCAGTACGACAACCTGGATTCCACCATACATCGGGTACACCTAGTAACTGAACCTACCACCTTCAATCAAGCAATGAAAAGCGATGATCAACACCTATGGAAGAAGGCAATACAGACAGAGAAAGACGCCCTCGACAAGGCCCACACCTGGGACATTGTCGACAGACCAACCAACCGAGCAGTAGTCAGAGGAAAATGGGTATTTAAGGTAAAACACAACGCGGACGGAACAATCGAAAGATACAAAGCTAGATACGTCGCCAAAGGCTTCACCCAAGTACAGTATCAAGACTACGATGAAACCTTCGCCCCCGTTGCCCGATACGATTCCCTAAGACTCCTACCTGCACTAGCCGCACACAACGGTTGGATACCACAACAAATGGACGTCAAGTCAGCCTTCCTATATGGTATACTTAAGGAGGAAATCTACATGGAACTACCTGAAGGCTACAGGCAGGACTACAAGGTTTGTAAACTTCGAAAATGCATATATGGACTAAAACAATCACCCCGTGAATGGTACGCTTGCCTAGCAGACTCCCTTCAACGGAAAGGATTTATCCCAGCCAAATTCGACCCATGTGTCTTCATACATAAGAAACACCAACTATACATATCGGTGTATGTTGACGACATCATGATATTCGGACCCGACTCCCCATTCAGAAACAAAATCAGACAACTACTTAAGGCAGATTTCGAATGTACGGATCTCGGTAATGCGAAATTCCTACTGGGAATAGAAATAACGGTAACAAAGAACGGTATCACGTTGTCACAACTAGCATACATCAACAAAATCCTAGACAAATTTGGAATGAATAACTGCAAACCAGTTGGAACACCACTCGAACCAAATCTGAGTCTTCGTAAAGGAGAACCAGAAGATCAAATCGAGAAACCAACTGAGTATCAATTCCATAATTGGATCACTCATGTACGCCAGCATAGCAACCAGACCTGAATATCACCCATACCGTTACCGCCCTCTCTCAGTACTCCTCATGCCCAACTGAGGACCACCTACGAGCAGCCAAACGAACTCTCCGATACCTCAACGGAACCAAGGACTGGAACCTGTTCTACCCAAAAGGAAAACACTAGAACACTCGATGGTTTCTCAGACAGTTCCTACGCTTCAGACCTAGATGACAGAAAATCGTTCTCAGGATACGTGTTCAGACTAGGAAAAATCAGCCATAAGCTGGAGAAGCCGGAAGCAGAAATCAGTCGCCGTCTCAACAACAGAAGCCGAATATATGGCTCTGTCCCTAACAGCTCGACAACTGGTATGGATTCGCAACGCCTTATGCGAACTCCAACAAACAATACCAATACAACATCCACGCCGACAACACAGGGTCTATCGAACTCTGTCGGAACCCACGTATCCACGACCGGGTCCAAACACATCGACGTTCACTATCACTACACACGTGAACAACTCGAAGCCGAAACCTTCAAACTCCTCTATGTCCCAACCGAAAAACAATGTTGCAGACATAATGACCAAAGGACTACCGAAACCAGCTCACCAAAAAATTGTCAGAATTGATACGATGTTGGCAAGTGAGGGGGAAGTGTAGAAATAGGGCATTGCGACATCGGTTATGTATGGAATTACTCATGTATAAGGGATGACTCATAGAAGGAACAGGGATTCAGACAAGGCTTAGTGTCAGGGATTATGTAATCAGGGGATCACGTGGTATTAGAATATCTGTATATATAGAGCGCTCAAACACCCACATTGTCGCTGGAACTTTAGCGGCGCAATAGTATCTTCTTCGCACTACAAAACACATCCTCCGTCAAGGTCACGTGTTCAAACCACACTTAAATCATTCTCTCCCATACACCAAACTTCAAGTTGTACGCGAAGTTTACAGAGATCATGTGTATTCATCACGTGCTAGTCGGAAATCGCGTGCAGTCATGAGGTATCACTCGAATTCGACTGTTGCCATCCGGGGTTTGATCGAGTTCTGGCCTTGCTGCGTGGAAGTAGTTGGCCCCAGGGGCTTCCCTTTGTATGGATGTTGCTGAATCGATTTTCCACCACTACGAGATCTCTTGGCTGTCTCGCGCTGGTCTAGATGAGGACTAGCTATACAATAGTTTGTTTGTCTCTGATTTGTCCTCCGTCGTGCGTATTGAAGGGCATCGAGATCAACCAGCTTCATGGGAGGTATATATCGCCATTTCTGGATACTCTTCTTGAGCCTGTCAAGAGTAGGGTGACGAATGAGTTGGACACAACAGACAAAAAAGCTCGGGGTGCCGGTTTATTACGGGCATGACCGCAGAGAACAGTCACGCTGATCAGCTCCTCGGAAACAACCCATTGACCAACCAGACTAGCTTTCTAGAGACTGTAATACCACGCCCGCTGGGCGGTGCTTTGTCGCTTGAGGCATTGAACTGTATACGCAGAGAAATCCAAAGGACCCATCAAACCGACAGAAACGTCCCAGCCAAAGGCGCTGCATTTCCACGCACACTCATGCTTTCCAGTCATAGGTGGCTATACCCCCACCACGGTGCCCACGTCTTATCATTCCCGCCGTCCCCAGACCTCGTAAGTACTACCCTCCTGGCTGGGCGCTTATCTATCCGGAATCTTAATATGTCACTCGACCCACCCTCTTCACACTCCTGGCGGAATAGTTTTTTTCTCTCTTTTTTTTGTTTAATTCATTTCCTGGCGGAGGAGAGTCCAGATATCTGCCACTTCTTCCAACACGTTGTAAGCCTTACTCTCGTTGGATGATCGCCAATTGCAATATCTAACAATGTCGGAGTAACGAACAGATCCTCCTCCTCCCGCGCGCGCAGCTCACTCAACAAGCGGCCTGCCCGAGGCCACGAATCGGATCAAGACAACACCTACTCGACCTGCTCTTGCCCCGCACTTTGCCGCATGCACAGCGTCCATCCTTTCAACACTCGTAGATATCGACTGCCAAAGTCACTCTCGCCCATTCCTTTTTTTTACGGGAAGATACACAGGTACGCAGGGTTAGGGTTTGTTACTCAAACCTTTTTTCTTTGTTTAATTCATTAATTGCGTTACTCAAGCCTTACATATATTTAAGGATACAAGTATTATTATTTTGCCAGGATCTGTGGCAGGGTTGAAATATAACCCAAGCAGATCGAGTCTTTGGTGGTACTTTAGGAGGCGGGGTCATGAGCGGTGGGTTGGTGGGTTGGTAGTACTAGTTGTGTGAGTGTTTTTTGTTGAATAGTATGATATAAGAAATTTCAATTCATTTTTTTCCTCCATTTTTCCATTTTTTTTTATTACCCCAGATTTTTCCCACTCTCAATAGGCAGGTTTGATACATTAGCTACCGGAGAATCGTCGGCGGTAACTACAATCATGGCACGTACTGAAGACCGCCGGTAGGAAGCTTGGTAGATCTTACACGTAGCGCTGGTAGCTACTAAAGCAAAACTATACCGATCGAAGCTCGACGGCCGGGGAGCATTTAAAGATTTTGGAGAAGGTCATCAACACGTCCAGAGCTCGAGGAGGATTTATCAACCAAGTAGAATATAGAGGACCGTCATTCGCGGCAGGGCAGAAGAGACCCACCCTGTCCTCGGGGGCGCTGTTGGGAGAATTATCCTTAGGAGCTAGGGATCAGTAGACCAAGCTGCTATAGATGGCGCTGCGCTGGGACTACCGTGTTGTAAAGAAACAGCTAATATGTTGCTGCCAAGCAGGAGTATGTATATGTTTCAGAAAATGTGTCGGGGGTAGAGTATCACTAGTGGAGATTTTAGTGAGGCCACGAACAAAACGTTCGTGAAATAACGGATGTGACCTTTTGGAGAGTTACGCGTAGTAGATTGGTCCGGCGGCGCAATTGCACGTTACTTTGATATCGGTAATGGATAGTAGAGCAGTACGTTTCTTTATCCCCGCTGGTAGAGTTACGTGTAGATTAAAGACAGAGCACTTGCAATTAATTGGCAGCGCAGATATAGCCATTGCAACTTGCGTCAGGCGTTAGGAGAAAACTCATGATAATATGACTAGTATTATAGGAAATTTAAAGCGCTACGCTTTAACTATTGTTTACATTTTCTTTTACAACCCGCCCTTTTTCACAGATCAACTGCATTTTTTTTTTACCACTCCCACTCCCACCACCACCCCCATACCGTACTGCACACGACACCTACACCACCCCCTCCAACCCCCTCACCTCCAACACCTCCCCCACCACCCCCCACCACTCCGCCTCCCCCTTACCCCCAGCCGCGCCTAACACACAACTCGCCCTCATCCACGCCGCCCTCTCCGCCAGCGGCCTCCCTCCGTCCAGCGCGCGGCGCCGATACTCCATGGTATCGAGCGCCACAAAGAACCCCCACCCGCGCAGCCAGTCGCACAGCTCCTCCGGCATCGTCTTGGTCGCCGGCTGCTGGGGCACCGACAGCCACCGCCGCGTGTGCCCGAGTAGCTCGTCGTCGAATTGCGTGAGCTGCGACGAGGTGAGCGTGTGGAAGGGGGCGAGCTCGAGGAGGCCGTTGGTGGTGTGTGTGCGCCCTAGAGAGAGAGGGGGGGGAGGTTAGTTTGTTTTGTCTTACTTGGAGCAATGACGTAGAAAGGGGGGAAGAGGGGAAGAGGGAAAGTACCGGCAGCGGTGGAGTACGGCGGGGGTGTAATGACTTCCTCACGCAGGCCTTTCTTGAGGGGTGTTGTGGGTGGGGTGGTGGTGGTCATTGTGGATAGAGATTATTTTCTACCTAAAAGCTGGCGAGAATGGTAGAAAACAAGGAGGGGGCGGGCAATGGGAAGCGGGGGGGGGGGAGGATCGAGCTTTTATTCAAGGTCCTATAATGGGGGATATATATATTTTTTTCTCCGCTCTGTGGGTGCGAAGCTAGCAGCTCGCTGTGCAGGAAAAAGAAAAGAAAAGAACATGGGCTGGGGCTGGGGCTGGGCTGCGTTCCTGCACATGTGCCGCCTGGGAATTGCGGGGGTGTCTCAGATCAGCTCTGTTTTATGCGTATGGGGGAGGAAATGGTGGGCCTGGGAAAGAGGGCAATTGGTGGGCCTGAGAGAAGAGTCGACACACGGGAATTAGTTGTCGATCGGAAATCGGTGTGCGTCGCGGATCTCGCTTCACTTCCAAGTGGCCGGAGGGTGAGACACACGGCGCGTTGTGACTAATCTCGTATTCGGGTGGTCACTTGATATGCAGCCAACGAGCGTCGCGTTGTCTTGTGATCTGGAGATGGCTTGGCATTGCGAGTGATGTCTTGTGTCTGGAGGTGGGATGGTGGTGCATGGTTGGGCGCGGGGTTGGGAGCGCTTAGCTTGTACCTCCTCTGGGTCTGCGAGGGTCCCCACGTGCGGGATACCTTGGTCCACAGTGTTTTCACACAACACTGTGAGTTCACTGAATTGGTCTGGCCTGTAGTGTGGGGGTGCATCAGTTCCGGGGATGTCCCGGACGAGATCTTAGATTCGATCTGTCTCCGTACTGAGACCTCCGCATTGTGATGAGTAACGAAGACTTGTCCGACGCCAATGGACGACTAAGTTGGCCTGTGCTGGATTTGGCGTCACGGGACGGGGGTGGGGGTCGCGGTGGGTGGCTTGGTTGGTGGGGGGAAGAGTACCCTCACCGTGAAGATATACCGGCTGCTCTTGTATAACTGTTCTTCTTGTACAGTACTGTGTGTTCTCTCTAGCGATGAACACAGTGTTGCTAACTGCTATAATGAATACATGTACCTGTAACAGTTGTTTGCAGTGGTGCGGGCGCTCTAGTGGACATGTATAGTTGTGACGAATGGACACAGCAGAGGTTGCGACAGAGGACAGGCCACAGCTTACGGTGACCTCAACATATATGCTAGATCTCCTCCGCTTATGTCCTTTACGCTCTATCACAATCATTCAGAGCTGTATCCAGCCTGAGCTTTCTTCATTCGAGAGTGACAAGAGTCTATATTGAATTTCTGCGGAGCATTGAGGCTGAGAGAATGCCGAGAGGTGTGACAAAGATATGGATCATTAGCTTGCATAAGAAGACAGCGCTATAGCTAGTTACTACTCTCCTCGAACTCGTTAACCTTCCCGGGAGTCTCGTAACGCATGTCTCCAGCAAATCCCAACCTCGCAAAATGAGTGAGCCTGGTTGGGTTGGGTTCAGTGCTTGAAGTTGAAGTTGTAGCAAATATTTACCTAAATGTAGATAGCTCATGGGGTTGAGTGATAAGCCATGACTTTCGCCATAAGGAGGTATTGAAACCCTAACCCACTATACAAAATTGCCCATTCCAAATAAAAATCAGAATCAGAATAATAATAATAAATTTCAACACCGCCAACCATCTAGTCTGACTGGAGTCGAGTGCAGTCTAAAATACTAAGCTAGTCTATGGACTGACCGACTGGACTGCATATAGACTGCATGAAAAGGCTTGGCAGTCCGTCCAAAGTGTCAGTCGACTGATGGACTGACGGAGTCTGCATAAGATACAAAAAGAGTTTAATATGAAAAGGATGGCAGGTAGTAGTTAGGTATAAAAATAGTTTGTACATAAAAATTAAAATATCTTCCCGGCCCCCTATCATACACTCAGCCAGAAACCCCGCCAAAAACCAAAATCTTTTTTTTTTCGGTTATGACCCCGAGAGTTCTACCGGGCTAAGTGACATGCGAGCAAGTGAATAAACCTCCGGGTAAGGTGGCAGCTCTCACCAGTTTTGAACTTTTTCTGCTTTTTTCTCTTTTTTTTTGAACCGCATGGGAGACTGCAGGATGGACTGGACGGACTGGGCCGAGCTAGTAAATCTCTACGTAGCCTAGGGCTGGACAATCGGTGATATTCCTCGAAGCTTCTATACGTCACTGTGGAAGACCTTTTTCTAGTTCCCGTCGAATACAGAGAATTAATCCTCAACCGTCTTTATCAGAGATGAGGTCTTGGCGCGCGAGTGATATTCCATGACTTCGTCAACAATCAGAAGTTGTCGATCGGGCGGGGCTATGGTCTTCGCGGAATTAAATCGTAGTATATGGCATGGGGTCAGACTCCGGGTAGTAGAATAGTGGAGTATATGTGGAATTGAGGAATGAGCATAGAACGCATCCAGTACCCCCCCCAAGTTCCTCACAACGAACATCTCATCGTGTTTTCTCACAGCAACCTAATCTGTACTCTACATGTATATATAAGTTCCGGGGTTATGGTAACCTATTTTTATGTCTTTTGTTCAAGTAACAAATTTATATATGGAACTGAAGATTCATTTCCCGATTCATTTCCCCACATGTACATATGAGCGGCTGCATATAGCTAATTGAATTTGATGTTTCTGACGTATTCCCTACATTTTTATTCCAATATTGCAACAAAATATCACTTTGACAAAATTAAATATAGTAATTATCTGCCTCGAGTTAGCTCGAGCACCTCGAGGCATCACCTATTTTTCACGAGCAAGCAAAGGCATGGACTACACGAGGCAGAGGCACCTCAAGCCATCTGTCTCTGCTCGTCTCGGGCAGCCTCGTGGAGCACACTATGGAGAAATGACTCACTCCGAAATTGGAATCACGGGCACTTTTGCACAGTGGCTATAGGTACTCATTTTCGAGTGATTCAGTATTGATATATTCATATCCGACGTGTCATGTGCATTTAATATATTTTTGGATCGAGGTTGTTACTAGTTACATCTGAGATTGTAGAATAAACTAATAAAGGAGATACAAAGGATTGTGATATCTCAAACTAGCACCACGAGACTTCCTCTCAGGAGAAATCCGATCGATAAGACATAATATATTAGGAAAGGAACATATCTTAAAGGATAAGAATCGTATAATATAATATAGTCAGAGCCTGACGCATATATGATCTTCTAGTATCATCTTTGAAACTATGTAGAACCCGGCACAGGCGGGAAATATGAAGATCAATACTACAGCACTATACATCATTCCTCTTAACACTGGGTATGACCCGAGGATTAAGTCTGATGTAGGCCTATCCCGCAGAAAGTACTCAGCGAAGGTCACAAACCACAGAAAAAATTGCCCGCCAACGATCCAAAGCATAAAAATCCATCGTTGAAGTGGCGTACTGCTGCCCCGTTCCCAGTTTGTGAAGTGTTTGATGATAGCGTATGGTAGTATAAGAAAAGAAAGTGTGAGTAGGATTAAGAGAAATCCAGTACAGATATACTAGTATCAAAACTTAGCTTTTGCACTAGTTGGCAGATAAGCTACGAAAGGCCTACCTGTTGTCGTTTTTGGCGGCTATCTCTTTCCTTATGGTGTGCCTCACCACTGGCATTCTCCAATCTCCATAGGCGTATCCGACCACAGCACTAACCTGACTATCTACTACAAGTCTATCCCCCTCACGCCACCAGCCCTCCGGATAGCACTCCTTAGGTTAAACTATCTGCGATATACCAAGTGGATCCACAGCCACAGCTACAGCTGGGCGCACACCCTGAGGCTTCTGTGTTGATAGACGGTTGGAAAAATCAGCCTCGCGTTTCTTTCTCCTGTCTATCATTCTTGGATCGACAATTCCTCGATAGTGGACAATGTAGACTGAGGGGTAACTTGGCTTGATACAACTCACGATCAAGTTGGTCAACGACATGCAGACGTAGGGGATGACTGTAAATTGATATGCAGCGTATCCGCGTCGTTTGATCTGGTCATCACTGAGTTTGTAGAGCTCGTATGAACCGTAGAGAATCTGAACAATAGCAGCGAGAGCTTTAATGATGCTGTAACCGCAGGAAAGGTATAAAGCAGCAATCCCCGCTTCACGTGGACGTTTGCATAATTTGTCCAAAACTTGTGTAAGAAATGATTTTGGCTTCGTGTACTCTAGGATGGCGCGCACCCGAAAGTCCCGTGGAACCGTCACCAAGGAATACTGATAAGGTGATGGATGTCTGGAATCACGCTCTTGGTCTATATACTTAATAGTAGACTCGATAGCGGTCCATTTTGGCACTATGGTGTTTGACGGATACTGACCGTGAATATTGACCCAGGAGGGATTGACCCTGCGCATAGGTCTTTCGAGGACTCGGTGTGTTGATTTAGAATCTGTAATATTGAATGAAGAAGGGACTAGCATGCATAGCGCCCCTGATGACAGCGACAACTCAAGCTCATTTTGTTTTAAACCAATACCTCCCATCATGAAAAGGGCCTGACTCATCCCGTATAGTGGCCACATGAGAGAAAAACCGGACGATTTGAGACTTAGAAACATATTACTTCCGGGACGGGTGATAACGGTGACCACTTGAAATCCATAGCTGAAAGCGAGGAACTTAACAACATCAATCCAATCCGCCGCCCAACAAAGTTTGCTCCACGCTCAAAGGTTTGTTCGGTTGAATTCATAAACCGCAATCGAGACTCTCTTTAAAGTTTCTTATCCGTGGTGACTTCCGTTCAGGGCACCTGATCTATTTTCCGATATTCCGAGGCAGGAGAGAGCGAGTGAAATGTAGGGGCCGGAGGGCGATGGGAGAGCTTATAATTTGACCGATTTCGGAGAATTTGCATGCAATTAATGAATAAAAGAAAAAAGAATTTCGGAGAATCGATCCCGTCGCTATATTTGAGTTTCCGACACGAGCAGGAGTAAAAGGTATATAGTCGCTGACGCCTGGCTATGTATGAGGCCCAAGGTGTCGTTTTGGCCGGAGGAGGAGCGATACATTAGGAAAATAACCAACTTTAACAGAATTCCTCTTGGAAGTCAAATATTACTCCTATCTGACACATGTGCTTCTGTGTTTGGCTCCGATAAGCCCACTCGCCTCTATTAGCATATTGGCAGCTATAAAAAGCTACATGCAAGCTGCAAAGCATCGTGGGGGTGCGCGCGCCTCTCATTTGAGCTGCCCTGCCCCACCATTCCTTTCCCTCGAGTCTGTGTACATGTGTATCTGAAGTGGAAATAGGTGATCTTGGTCGACCTCCCTATTTATTGGCCGATAATCATGCAGAATCACTGAGTACTCGTAGTTTTCTAACGTTTCGGGGCTGGATTGGGTACTTTAATATTTCTGAGGCCTATAGAAAGTATGTGGTACGATTAGTGAGGCTTGGAAGCAGACCTACCGTTAATTGTCGAATAATCTACTATCCCCGTATTTGTATGTGGTAGGTCCAAACCAAGACGAATTGGCGTATCAGACTTCACGAATTCGTACAGTTCCACACTTTTTCTCACCCGGAATTAAGATTTAACGAAGCGGGGATATATATTGGGTTTCTCGAGAATTAACGGTATTGGCCAATTGAGCCAGCAATATTCATAATTAAACCCTGTTTCTAGGGTCTATTTCGTGTAGGTATATGCATAAATCATTTAGGGGTGTTTCTTGCTGTACCTACAACACTTCCTTTGTTGGAGGACATTTCCCTGATGATACCCTCACGCCAGGACTGTCTCTTCAGTTCATTAAACGAAAGGAGTCAAATCCAACGGTAACTCTATATGCCAGATTGCCAAGACCGCCAAGACTTCGTACCCGATAGCGATAGCAAACGGCAGACCCAGCACGGAGGTCATATTCTCGAACTTGATCTCATAGCCAGTGTAGACCTATAACGCCATCTCTTGGTAACATGTAGGTATCGAGCTACAGAATACCAGCGGACTGTGTATTTCCCCCATACACATGTAGCTGAGGCTCTTTGGTATACTTATCCTAGTGGCAGAGCCTCGCTACGTGCTACATACTTGCCTCTAAATACCTTCCACGCTAGCCCTACAAATATCACATGTCAATCAAGACTCAAGCAGGAGATTTCGCTGTTATTGAGATAAATCATCCCCGTCAAGAGATACATTCTTGGACTCTTTAAAGAGCATAGAAAGTTCTACCCATCGCGCATGTAAAAATTACTTATTTTGTTAATATGGTACTACTTGAGGGTGTCTTTTGTATCCCGGGATTCATGGGTTGGACCCACATGCGCAAAGGAAATCAGTGATCCAACCGTAACTACTACCGGAACCGGCTCTAGTACTCTATATCGACCCAGCTCAAAGGCTATAGTATGTGGTTTGGCATCTGTCAAATCAATTTGCTTGATCCACCGATTGGTAAGAACTGCGGGTGTGTGGGTGACGGTTTGTGACCGCACCCACCAGATGGTCCGGGCTTCGCATGGAGGGCTTGGCACGACTAAGCCTACTAGTAGCTTAGCTTTGGACTCGTGGCCGAGCGAGTGATAGGTTGTGACCACATATTTAGAACGGAATTACGTTGGGCGCGAGGTTCGGTCGCATAAATTTAGAAGACAAGGATATAGCGAATTGAGATAACTTGTAACACGGGTCCGTATCCTCTTATCCTCATGCCAGCTCCCACTCGCTAACTGCACCCCCGACAGTCCAGAACAACCACAACCTGCCGACCCTCCCCCCGGGTTTCATCAACCCGCCCGTTCTACCCTATTCAGAATCTACTCACTCTATCCAGTCCCTACCGCCGTATACCATGGCGATATTGACACATCCGACCACCTCTGTATGGATACTATGCATGGTTTATCTATTACGAAGGAAGGAGACAGTCTGTCTCCTTATACATATATTCGTGACACGTATAGTTATGATAGACTGTGGACACAGTTGCCAAGGCCACCTTATAACCCCCACCACCGACTAGCCACCTTTCACCTAGTTCAAGCCTACGAGACCTCCGGTCTCGTCCCTAGCAACCCAATAACCCGAGAAATTAAAGAATCAGCCCATATAACCCATCAAGCTGCTATAAAGCTGGTTTGATCACGGCTACAATAATGCTTACGATTAAATGCCACCCCTAGATCTAGATGTGCCGGGCCGGCCGGTCGGTCCTAACCAACTAATCAATACTTTCGTTCGTTGTGGTCAACTCGCGCGTAATATTTAGCGTAAATCTCGGTTATTTGCACTACTGGAGGAATTGGGGAGCGTCCGAGTTCGATATATGGCTGGAAATCTCAGGTTGGAGGTGTGTGTTTATATTCGGTTGTGCGAGGGACCCGCGACTGCGGGGTTGGCGGAAGGGTATCGAGTTCCCGGGTGTCTAGAAAGAGGGGTATATATGGAGATTAAAAATGCGAAATGGCAGCGGGAGAAGGCGGACGCGGGGGTGGGTATGTCTTACTTTTAGGAGTAGCGAAAGATCGCGTTATGGCGGAGATATTTAGAAGGAATCAGAGCTCGAGTCTACCTTGATTATGAGACTTGTAGCAATTTATCAGGGGACGGGTGTGGGGTAAGGTCGCCTCAGCAAGGGACCATTTATGTTGAGTGCTAGACGGAGTATGTATATGCTATACCTGGGCAATAGACCAAACTTGAAAGCACGAAACCATCACGTTCAGGTGTGTGCCACGCGGACAATAATTTGGTACCTCGCGGATCGCTTGGCACGAGTGATAAACTGTGCTCGATAGTGCCGCACGTGATGGTTTCGGAATCCAGTACGTTCGAAGGTCTGGTTGGGTTAGGGTTTTTATCTATTACTACAAGATTCGGGAATAGCTGCTCCACAGATTATCCTGCGCCTCCGAGTATGCTGTCCCAAATTCACATATCCTACTCCCTACTAACTAAGCTGCCCCCCAATCATCAAGCCCGGGCAGGCATTTCCGATTTGGGCTGTGCGCTTTTCTTCTACACTCACGTACGGCGCCAAGTCTTTACTGATCACTATTGATCTCCCGTCCAAGTCATCTTTCACTGTCACTTCAAGGAGGATAAGAAAATCGTGTAAATACGCGTACGCCACCTCATAGGGATATTTTCACTGTATGGGACTGACAAGGTGTATGAATTGAGAAGTGGAGAAGCTGTGGGAAGCCTCATTTAATGAGCTGCTCCCACTCCGGATCCAATATGGGCGGTAATATTCAATGTATACCCAGCCTTTTTGCCTCTTCAAAAGCGGGACATTTCGTTCCTGCCTTCTATATATATTTAGTTACAGGTGAGACTAGCTAGGGAGACGCGTACAATAAGAGATTTGAGGCATTGATATATCATCAGGAGCTACTTGAGTTCAGAACAGTTCTCGTTTTATTGATGTTTGCCGTTTTCTCCATACCCATAGCTAAGAAGATATAAGCCAAACTCAAATTGATGTCTAATGTTTCTCACCTGCGGACAATTAATGAATTGAGCAAAAACAGAATCCGACCCGCGGAATTCAGATAAATAACCCTAACCCTGATACCAATCATCATAATATATTACTCTCAATGATATCCCTTGGGCGGTCAGTCCAGGTCCGGGTCATGGCCGGAAAAGATATGGTAGCTATACTCTGATAAACGCAGTTCCTGTTTATTCTGTCCTCGAGTTTCTTCTCACGCTAGAAAGCCCCACCTGTTCCATTAGAGATAGGGAGAGAATTGACAGTGACTACATTCAAGGAGCACACCCAGCCATGTCACAATTTCGATTCGGAGTGACAACCTAAGAGATAATATGAAGAAAACTCAAATAGATTCAATACAAGGTAGGTTATCCATTAACCGTAACCTGAAATCATTGCGAATTCACTTTGTGGCTAGAGTTACAAAGGAGATACAAAAGATTGTGAAGTACTCTCAAAATCCACGTCATAATCTAAAACAAAACAGAAAGAAGAAGAAAGGAAAGAAGTACAAAAGAATAGTCTGTTACTACATGACGTTCCATAAATGGAATCATAGTGAAGTGCATGTATTGCCCTCTAATATCATGCTTGCCACCATGTAAACTCCCGCACAGGTGGGAAAGCCAATAAGGGTTAAGTGAAGAATGCCAAGAATGATCATCCTTACTTTTGGATATATGCTGTCACTCTTTCGCGGCCCTGATTTGTCGGGTAGGAAGCAAGCAACTAGCTCGATCAAGTCTGGACAGATTTACCCGCTGGCTATCCACATAATGATAAAACCTCGCTGAAGCGGTGTGCTGTTGCCTCGATCAAAGCCGGTTAAAATCTGAATAAGAATGTATGGTGCTGTATAGTATAATAATATGTAAATGGTCAAAACAAATGGAGTAAAGATAGGCTAGGGTTGAGGGTTAGCTATTGAGCAATGAAGAGGGAGGGGTGAGGAAGGCTTACATTCTCTAAGAATCGGTTCTTCCATGTGTGAATATCAAAAAAATGATGACGCTTGATCTCTCTCAAATCTTTCTTCCTTGTGAAATCTCCATACACGTACCCAATCGCGCCGCTGACGTTGCGTTCGAGCTCGAGACAGTCGCTTGGGCTCCACCAGTACTTGGGGTAATCCGAATTTTGATTTCCATTTCTATCCTCAGTCATGTCGACTGGTACTGCCTTTGATGGACTCAATACGGGTTTGACTTGATCCGCATCTATTGTCATCCGTTGGTTGTCATATAATGACGTATAGCTAAGACCCGTGTCTGTAGGTTTCTTTCCTTCCTTTGTCATAGTCCCAGGTGGTACTTTACCTCGATAGTGAACTATGTACATTGAGGGGTAGGTAGGCCTGACGCAACTCACAAGTAGGTTCATCAACGACATGGTGAGGTATGGTATGATTGTAAATTCGTAAGCAGCGTATCCGTATTTTCTGAGATGGTCTCCGCCCATCCTATAGATCTCATAAGAACCGTAAAGAATCTGAAAGATGGTGCAAATAGCTTTTACCACCCTCTCGTTGGATGAAAGCCGTAAAGGAACCGCCTTTTGGGAATCACCGGGCACCCCCGCACTCGGAGATCCTTTGTTGCTCACCCACTGCCGTATCGCCTGCGTGAGTGATTCTGGCTCACCCTCGGCTATAATGGAGAACACACTAAAACTTGATGGTACTTTCACCAACGAGTATTCCGCTGGAGATGCGAATTCTTCGCCGGCCTCATCGTCTACTGGCTGATTCCAAGGGCCGTATAGGGGCCTGATATCGGACGGATACTGACCGTGGACACTCGTCATAAGAGTATTTATTGGCTCTAGAGGTAACGCCTCCAGTTGACTTGTTTTCGGGTTGGATAAAGACTTTGGGGTTGTTTTGCGGCTGACCGGGAAAGCGGATTCGGGTTTTAGGGATGATCCGATTCTGACCGAGGAAGGCACTAGCATGCACAGGGTCCCGGACCTGAGGGCCATCTCCAGTTCGCTTCGTTTTCCGCCCGTAAACCTTGCTGTAAGACGCAGCCACGCCTTTTTGAGGGACTCCTCAAGCTCACTGTCTCCCATTTCGGTTTCCGGGAACCCGATTGCAAGAAGCGCCCTCCTAACACCATAGGCGGGACTAATAAGAGACCAGAGGCAGATAAGAGCGCTTTGAAGTCCAGTACTTCCGGGAGGGGTAAGGACGGTGACCGTGCGAAGTCCGAAGTCGAGAGCGAGGAATGTGAATACATCCATCCAATCTGAATGCCGACAAACCCTGCTTTCACGATCGAAGGGTACCCCCTGGGTGGAATTCGTGTAGTCCATCGATATTTTCAGGTACGTTTGACCTCTAGGCTAGTGGGTATGTTATATTCACACCGCGCCGAGAGAAGAGTGGGTCGATCAAGTAACAGTAAATATAGGAGGGGGGTTGTGGGGACGCCACTTCCTTTCGTTAAAATAGAGGTAAAAGGATTTTGAGAGTTATTGTTAAAATCTATAACTCCGTCATGCGTTCAGATGGGCTGGGAGAGCTCTAGCTCTCTAGGTAGGCTATGGGTTTCGAATTCGCTTTGGGTGGGAGAATTTGACAACCCTGAAGAGATATAAGTTCACCACCTCCGACAACACTGAACCCTTACCTCTATATTCAATCTCGAGGGGATGGCATAATAACCAGTCATTGGAATGAATGGTCCTTTTCTTGATTTGTTTTCTACCACATGTTTCCCTGATTAGCTCATAGTCTGGGATCGCCGCGGCTGCGCAGTCGAGAGACTCTTCCGCCGAATAAAGCTGCCCAATGTCCAATTCCATAAAGGTTGATCCTGCACCTAAATAAACCGACTTGTACTCAGTATTCCGAGACTTCTCTATCATTTATGTGTGGTGAAGTATATTGTAATCTGATTTGTATGATCGATTGATAGCACGCCTTTTTTTTTTCTTTTTCAAAGTGGCCATACCTATGTAGCACGTGTCGATTCGCCTGTACATTTTCAAATTAGATAGGTTAAAGGCGCCTCAAGGATTTTGATGCATCCATGAATGATGGTAGAGAGCAGATACTCGGGACAGATAATCATCACCGGGAGTCGTGGTCAGTACATCTGTGCGCGTGCTCGGCGTTAACTGGCGCCAAAACAGATCAGGAATAAAGGTTGCATCAATAATCTAATAAGCTTTCGACCCTGTCTCGGGTATAGTCAAAGTATATCCACATAGGTATACCTCCATACCTGGGAAAAGTGGCTAGATCTAAATTACTTGCATGGGAGGGTGCGGATCGATACCGGTGAGCCAATCACTCATGTGGTAATCCCTGGACATGTAGGCAGATAGCCAACCTTGCGACTTTAGACGGTATTGGGCCATAATAATACCCAGATCTCCTACAGCAATATTGTCCCCTACGAGATCCTCCGTATATCTGCCTTTCCCAACAGTCAGATGAAGATGCTATGCCGGGCTAACTAATACCCTGGAAAAAATGGTTGTAATGTTTGCAATCCGCCATACCAAACCCCCATTCTACGCAATACCACACCTGGCAAGAGAGGACATGGCCAGGCCGGCTACTAGTTGCTTTTGTTTTAAGGCTGACTAGTCATTTTTTGAATGTTTGCAGGTTCCTTGTGGTGAAAACAAGTGCACAAATCGGAACAACCTACTAGTCGATCGCGAGCTAGCTTTCCCATTGGCCTCATTACCATCCAGCGCACCTCTGTTTGGGTTGGGAGGTCATCTTCCCAAACCTTTTCCTGGTTGTCAGAGAATGAGATGTCAAAAAAAGAAAAATCTACACTCACACGAAAGAGATTGTCTCTATTACTATTATTCTTATATACTGTCAGGCACTGCCATTTGTAAGGTCTGTGCCTTTTTCTAACTTCAAGTATCTCATAAGCCCTAGTTTTGGATTCACAAGTCACCACCAGTGTCTCGTGCTTCAGGTGTCTACGTCAGAAAGATAGAAGTCAACCAAGTCGTCTTTACGGGAGAAGAAGAAATCGCAGATGTCTATGTGGTTCTGCTGCTACTTCCTGCAATGGGTCGTTCGGGAAAAGGTGTTATTCAAATTTAAGTTTATGATTGCTCGCTGATATATCAAAGCCACCCGAGATCGACATTGATCCGGCAAATAAACGGAATCAGCTTCCAAGCAGGAAGATATATCCCGCTAATGATAGCGAGTGGCAGTTACAGATACATGGATATATACAAGTATCTATCTATGATGCAACAGGATCCAATTGCAAATGCATCACGACTACCCCTTCGTTTACCAATGCTAGCGCCCTTTAATCGAGTTTGTATTTGTATGGGCGATCGTTTCTTGGTGTGGCAGCAATTACTCGGGTATGACAAATGATCCTTGCATCTCCAATCATAACCAAACCGTGGCGCGACACCTAGAGTACCGTGGAGTCGTAGCGAGCACTATGATTGGGCGTCAGCTGTCAGGAGGCGAGAATTTACGGCCGAACCAACCAGGTCAGTCTGGGTGATGAGCCATAAAACAGTGGTCAAAGGTTCTTCTCAAACGCCAACGCTAGCAGGAGGGCTTGTCCCAACCACAGAGCTCGCTAAGGTATCCCTTCGGCAGTCAGTCCAGATCTAAATACATTCTGTTACCGAACCTGCGATTATTAATGCACTCCAATGAGCTCTAGTAGTAGCTATTCTTTCCAGTACCAAAGACGCGAAGTACTGGGTCCTGTAACTCTTAACCTAAGTCCTCACAAAATAATGCTAGAAAACAGCCGACACATAACCCGGAGACTTAGTGCCCTCGATACCGGAAAGAACAGCAATATATATTACGCCTCATGTATGCGGGACCGGGGCATTGGCGTCGGACTTTCCTTTTGCAGGAGCACAGAAGAGGATGAGATCGGTTTAGCAGTTGTATAGTCAGCTGGTAAATATCCTGTCAGCGCATAAAAAGATAAGAATTACGAGAGTGTTGTGGGGCTTGAACAAAATAAGCTTTTCGTGGTATGATCTATAAGTAGATAAGTCGAAAAGTGCTCAAATATGCGCTCCACCCTAGATTACCTCTCTTGCTACCTATGAACTAGGTCTTTGGAGGTCTTTGCTTACGGATTGTAGCATCTAAGGACTAATCTCGATACGGATACAGGGCATGTATAGACGTAGTGCATAATAAACAAATGACAAACAACCTTGTAAGGCGGAGATACATATAACCAAACTACCACCTGAGTTGCTGATCTCCAAAGGATGGACCCGCCTATTATCTTCATGCTCGGAGGGAATCTATCTTCACGCAGTCTAGAAGCCCGCCATAAGCACATTGGGAACTACATTCAG
Source organism: Morchella importuna (assembly GCF_003444635.1). Taxonomy (NCBI): domain Eukaryota; kingdom Fungi; phylum Ascomycota; class Pezizomycetes; order Pezizales; family Morchellaceae; genus Morchella; species Morchella importuna. The sequence continues at coordinate 145,965 of NW_025763456.1, read as the reverse complement.
GGTTAGGGTTATGGTGCGGCCAGAATCCTATATTTTCTGTAAATAGTTGATACATCTCTATCGTGTACTCGAAGCTCTTCAGGCCTTATTACTGTAACAAAGTCAGTGGTGCTTTCCAGAATAATCAGGTTAAGCAAGTTTTTAGTCCATGTCTTGGCGTGTTCTACGAAGCTGCATTTGCTGGACGGCTTCTAATTCCACTCTCTAGTAGGTCGGGGAATGAATCAAACGATGCCTTTCCCTGCAAGGAAGATTTGGGAAACGAATCGTTTGATTCGTTTCTCAACGGGATCGGTTGGAAATGGGACGGGGGATGCATTTCCAGGGCCGTTTGATGCATTTCCATGATGCATTCGCATAACGCATTTCTATGATGCATTAATCCGGACTTGGTGAAATTCAGTGAAATCCTGATGAAGTCGCATGATTTCAGTCTATATAAGCACAGATAGGTAGGAACTATAATTATTCATAGCTCAAGTGATAGATTCTAGGTTTTGTTAGCTGAATAGAATAACCTAGGTTCAGTTCCTCTATTTTTCGTTTTTTTACACTCTAATAGCAATGTAAATGAATCAATTGATGCATTACCTACCAAAGCGAATAGGGTAATGGATCAATTGATTTGTTTACCGAGGACGTCGTTGGTAAATGACACAAGTGATTCATTTACAACCCCAAGTGATGCATTTACAGAGTGACTTTTCAAAATGCATTAAAGTAGTATTTTCTTTGCACATTTCCACTATGTTCCGGTTATTTATGCATGAACCTCTAATTATTCTGTCTTATGTGGCGTAAGTGGTATACTGTAGCAAGTGTTACTTAATTGCTTGAGTTCGATCCCCACTGCCAGCAGCGTTGTTATTGCTTTTTGGCAATGTGTTTAATCATTATTTAATGTGTCAAATAAAGGGGCATATTAAACTCAGGGATTCATTTACTGATTCGTTAACACATAGTAAAAACGTGACATTTCCCGATGTCATTAACCACCCAATCTAAATGATTCATTTACTTACGCTGTAGACACCAGGTAGTACCGCATATGGCTACCACTTTTGGCAATATGAGACGGTTTTTGTGTCAAGAAACTGGTCAAGAAACTGGTCAAGAAAGGTGTCCAACGAGACTATCGATTCATTTCTCGGATGCCTTTCTACAGGTAACTCGGATTCATTTCTTCGGGACATAGCCTATGGCCCAGATGGCCACTTTCCCAGCACACATTTCCTACACAACCGTTACGTGATAAAAACGATTCATTACCTGATTCGTTACCCAGCGCTACTAGAGACTATGATAGAACTCATGCACTCGTAGTGTCGGTATACATAGTTTCTCTCCAATTAATACGATAAGTATGTAGCCGTCTACTTACCTCCCTTGTTTCTAAATATTTTTGTCCTTGTGGTTAAAAGATAACGCCTTGGACCTGGGGCGTATGGGCCACCCAAGGCTGCAGTGTTTGCTAACCAAGACAAAGATCCTTGTGAAAGCTTAAGGGGACAACGTCATCAGTAGATCATCTCTTCGCAATTACGAACACCACCAGTTCTAAGATACACACACACCGCCCCCCATGGATACCAGTACTTTACTGAGAGAGCATACGTCAGGCATTCAGTCAATTCTCCTACAACTCGTAGAGACAGACACTCCTGCGGGGGTCTTGATTCCACGGCGTATTCAGGAGCTCAATCGTCAACTTATGATCATCGAAGAATTGTTCATGAACCATGATCTTTCTGGGGGGTCGTCTAGGTTTGCATCGGAGTACCTGCTACAGTATTTGACACCCTTAAAGAGAGACCCCGAGGGACTTAGAGCACTCAGATCCAGAATCAATTTCAATGAGGAACGTAATAACTGGATTGACCAACACGTAAAGAATTTACGAAGTGCTTTCGAACCCATGTGAGTCTCCCTCAGAGTGTGTGCTTCTCTTACATAGAATGACGTAGTCGCCAGGGTTACCATTGGTCTCCCTACCCGGGAGATGAGTGACATACGCATACAGCTTGAGTTCTTGAAGCATTTGTTGAACTCAATGAACAAAGGCAGCACCTTCGGACCAACCGCTCTCTCGCCTCACACCCCAACAGAAGCCTCACAGTCACCCTTTATTCAATCTTCGGAAGGGTAGGAAGAGCCGGATATGTCCGGGGAAGGTCTTGATTCGTTGTTACATATATATCCTCTTGCCCACCTCGCTGAGAAACAAAGCGCGAGGGAGCCACTTTTCCCAAACGCAGATGGAGATATTGAAAGTTATAGAATGAACACGGAACATTTCAATGGTTATGTGGTACACGAAGAAGAGCTGTCAAGCGGTTTTAGGAGGAAATCAACTTGGGACTTGAAAGGGGAGATTGAACGGGGGTCAGCAGGAGGTGTTTATCTGCAACGGGAATGTGAGAGGGGAACTTTGCGAGCTGTTAAAGCGGTACAACCACCGAAGGAAGGGTCTCAAGAATTGAAGGCATTAATTGATCTTATTTAGGTTATTCTCATCATATCAGCACGTTTCCACGTACATATGCTAAATTTTCTACTCCAGTACGACCATCTTTTCGTCCAATTCCTTGGTTGGTATATGGATCTAGGACGCATGTTCATGTTTTGGTGATGGCATACATGGAATGCGGAGATCTAAGGGTCTATATTCATCAACATGGCGTGTCCCTGTCAAGCGCCAAAAGCATAGCGATTCAAACCTTGGAGGGGCTCGAAGTCATGTATAGTAAGCATATATATCATCGCGATATAAAGCCACAGGTAGGTGTTCGTACCATTCTAGAGTATTACTTCCGTAATATATACTCACTCAAGCCCGAAGAATATTCTAGTTGCATGCCTTAATCCTATCTTAGTCAAAATTACCGATTTTGGGGTATCGAAACAAGCGCTTGGAACCTTTTTGACCACTCGTTGTGGAACCGCACTATACAGCGCACCCGAGACAATCGGCATTATATCCAGCGGCCTAAATCAACCAAAGTTCCCCGATTTTGTCTTAGATATATGCCATTCGGAATACTGGTTTGTGAGCTTTTGACATCAGAGCTACCCTTTACCATCCTCGAGTCATCCAACCCGACAGAGGAGTACTCCGGGCTTGTTGCGCATATGCTACCGAACCGTAGGACCGATTTGGCCTCGTTGATCCAGTACTGCCAGGACAAGCTGGATTTCCCGACGCAGACTCTGAGGAGTTCAAATATACAAGACGATGCGATCGAATTTGTAAAGGGGCTTCTCGCTGGGGGTCCGCAGGATAGGCCGACGGCGATCAGCACTTTGTCGAACCCATGGTTGACCGGGGCAGATGGATGTCTTACGTTCCAGAAGATATCCGACTAAATATCTGTTAGATCACGACGATAATATAGCTTCTTTTAGTGATGATGATTCTTGTTACAATTTGTATTGGTGGGTGGATTGATGCCGAAGTTAGCGGAGCCTTGAGGATAAAGTTGATTCAATCTCCGAATCACATACAACAAAGCACAACTACATTCATTGCCATGATCCATCTATATTAACCCAGGTCAGCTTCAGTGGTTCATCCCTTGTTTCCAGGAGGACCGAATATATTTTCATTCGGAACTAATAGGAACCTATAGATATTTCTTGCACCCCTCCCCGTCCCAAAACTCTAAATTCTAGAAAGACTATTAGGAATGAGGCATTATTATTACGCGCAATATTAATTCAACGCAAGGCATACTAGCGGACGAGATAAGTCGTTCTTGGTTGATATTCATACTAGGCCACACATACACCAGATAATACCGCCATCAAAAGATAGATGGTTGACTAGCTTAGTTCATCTAAATTACTATGAGTACGTCAGGCGGCCGCTACTACCTATTATTCTGCGAGTTTGGAATCGAGAATTTCATCAAAAATAAGTGCCTGGAATCCGATTGGCCGAGAGATCGCAACCCTAACCCTGCATGCCAATCAGCGATATCTGTTAATGAACGACCCTATCCAGCCAATCGTGCGTGAGATAATCTCTAGACGGAGAAAGTGAATTTTTTGAGTTTTGGCAGGATACACATAGGGCGTTGTATATCGACTCAGCAGTGAGTGCGGGTAAAAGCCTACATTGTCGGCCCGGCCCGTCGTTGATCGTCGTTGCAGCACTAGTCCGCCAAGCCTGATCCACCAAACTGACATGTCATCTTTAAGATTGTAAGGCAAGCATATATACCGCTAAATCTCGAGTTATTCGGGGGGTTGCCAAGGCAAAAAGCTGAGGATCTTCACCTTTAGAGGCAGAGATCTTCAATAAAACAGCCCTCTTCTGCAGGATCTAAACTAAATGTAGTTTAGCACCTGAGCTTGGCAACCCCCCGAATAACTCGAGATTTAGCGGTACCGCCATAACTATGGCTCGAGAAGCTATCGGGGGTAGGTGTGTAAACTTCGGCGTTTTTTTAAAGAACCAGCCAATCAAACTTATAGAAATTGGCCATAATGGTACTAGCGCCTAGACTAACCTTGGCATTTTCTCAGATTCCCATACAAACGAAATTCCTCTGAAGTTGACACACCTGCCCTTTAGGCCTTCTCGCGCCATACTTATATGAGAAACTTCTGATGCAGATGCCATTCAACCAACCACTAGAGCGATAATCCCTGGCCGGAGATAGCCAATTTTTCGAGTTTGGGCGGTAGGTAGTCCCGATGGGGTCAAGATAAGCACAGCCCGGCCCCTCAGCGAATAATGTCACCGAAATGATAGTAAACAGCCATGAAGGAGAAGCTTGTTTTTCGACTGTTCCAAAAGGTATCTAAAGACTCCCCATTCTCCCCACCAGACCGCTCGATACCACATTGTTTTATCGCATTCAATTCTCTGGCATGTTCCGGCTCGATCGCATTCCTTCCACCAGCTGCATGCAGGCAATTGATGCCACATGCTTCACCACCGCATCCAATCTCCGACTTCTCCCAACTCCACTTTATACTCTTGTTATCGATCGGGGGTATTATCTTATTCCATTCTTAAACCTATACCTCTTCCACATCAACTTGTCTATTGTTGAACAGCACGATTTGCGCTCAATAAAACACGCTATATATCATGCAAGAAGTCAAAGAAGATAGCCGACGTTATGAAGATGACCGTTCATCGCCTTCAACTCCCGACATCTCCCTACTCTATAGATTCAGTTTATACTCTATATCGAAGGTATAATCTAATCTTATTCCCATTCTTTAACCACTCTACTATACTATACTTTTAACCCTCCCTACACTTCTCTACTTAACACTAACTTCTAACGTTCGTAGGAAAATGACATAACCTTAAGCTTACAACGGTGCTGTTACAGAAATCACGGAACACTGTCCTAAATCGAAGGACAGTGAGGCAGATGAGTGATGAGTCATGATGCGAGAACGGTGGGGTAATAGAAGGACAAGCATAGAAGGTATCGGGTAGTGTGGGAGCACGCGGTGTTACCACACTTGTAATAGGCTATTGTGACAGCATGCTTACTATTGGGTGTCTCACCCAGAACAGAATAGAAGTGGGGCGTACAGCTACAGGCTGTTCTGCTTAGGGAAGTAGGTCTAGGACAATAGTATGATACAGCCCGATGACTGTCAATTGCAAGGTTCATGGTTACGTATCGGAATTAGAATGGAGGATGGGACTATGCAGGGGCACTTTTCTATCTTTGTTATCTTTGGGCTGTTATGTTATTCTATCATCGTAGTACTAGATAGTATGAGAAAGCGGGCCTTGGCATAGGTTCCAACATGCATAAATAGGGTAGGATTCTCTGTAGACTTGAAGGCATCATCAGCCAACAAAGTCAAGGGAATCCGGTCCACAATATTACAAGTTTAAACGCTACAGAAATATCGCTTAGCACTGGCCATTTCCCCAAACAGGTGCTGAGCAAAAAAGGGCCGGTGGAAAACCAGACTTCATCGTCTACAAGAATCGAACCCCCCTGACATACAACTCCGATTAGCCACGGGAGCATGTCATCATAGAGTGCAAGAGAGTGGGGGCGCGGGGGGGGGGTACGTCGAGATAAAAGGCAAAGAAACAAAAGATGAAAGGGGGGGGGGCGGAAAAGAGAATGGGTGAGAAAAGGTACAAGGGGTAACACAGGTACATACTCATCGAATGACTGCAAATTAGAGGTATAGAAACAAAATTAGTTAATATATCTGTACATATATATCGCCAAGTGCGCTGAAAAAAAAAAGAAAAAATCAACAGAAAAAGAAAAAGTAAAAAAGTAGCAAATATCACATACTGATCAACCGCATTTATCAGCGGAAAGCTTTTCTAACAATCACCGCCGGCAGAATTAACCTGCTCAATCCTCGATTTCAGTATGTGCCCGTCCGTTCTCTCACATATCTGGTCTACTAGCACTGCTTCTTTCATTATAGCGAAGATATATATGTAGTCGCTGTTGGAAACGTATTGTGTGCTATGGAAAATCCTGGCTTAATCTTCACCGAAGCTGTTCGCCGCGACTTGCGAGGTCTTCGTGTACTGCTTGCTTACGTATGGTTCTGGCGGATAATGTTCTCAGGGCCCGCAGTTTTGGTGCTGAATTTAGTGGAAGCCCGCCCGCCCTCTCTACTAATACCGCCAGGAAAAGAAATTATAATTACCGCCATTACCGCATTAACGACTCCTTCTAGTCGTAGCTGGACACCTCAACGTGCTAGAGGCATCCCCGCACTCCTCCCCCGCTCAGTTACGCACTTCGACTGCCCTATTCCAGTGATAACCCTAACCAACTCCAAACCCTAACCCACAAAAATTAAAATTCTGCTACTCCGATTTCCATATAGAAATGGAAAAAAAGTAAAAAAAAGAAACGACAACGGCAGGACTTGAACCTACGCTCCCGAAGGAATCAGATGACGGAATAGAATGAAGAATTCCAGTCTGACGCCTTAACCGCTCGGCCACGTTGTCTTGCTGCCTTATCCGCTAGCTGAGTTCTGGGTGAGAGTATGTGGACTAAGATGTGGTTGGGTTACATGAGAAGGGGTTTAAGGTAGGGGGTGGCTTTTCCGGGGGTGGTTTTTGTTTTGGGGGGGGGGTTTTCTTCGGGGGCGGGGTGGTCGAATGCTGCAGCGGGCTCGGTATTGTATGCTGGAATCCTCCCCTATGCATGTGTGTGTTATCTGGTTTCTGTAAAAACTTCTGCGGGGGTGCTTTATCGTCGATTCTTTTCTCTAATCGACACAAAGATCCGCTTATAATTAGTGATGGGCACAGGACAGCACAAGACGAGACGAGACGAGATTAGAGCATAGTCTCGTCTCGTCTTGTCATAGTAAGGTTTATGTTTTGTAATTGTCAATATAGCAGGGTCGGTCTTGCCGAGGGCTCCGGGGTTTGTAATCGCGGGTCTTTTCCGCCGCGCCTAAAGCGGGATATTGATTGGTTGATAATTCATTAATAAATTTGCCTAAGACGATATAGATGTCTTCATACTGAGAATTTTGTGGAGTTTTTCGGTGATCAATTTAAAATTCTGGGTCGAAGCTAATAAACTAAACATAGAAACAAAGATGGGGTCTGGACGGCTGGTGGTGCGATGATGCGCTGAGAAGGCTTAGCGAGAAGTTGAGCTTGAAAAAATCTCGCGAGCGGGAATGGATTCTTCCTGCGCTCGTCAGTGTCCAGTCGCAGGTCTCAGGTAAAATTATCATTACCACCCACCCCCCCACGTGACGCTCGCTTACACCCGGCCACCCCTGCCATTACCCCTGCTGCCTGCACCCCGCATCACATCCGAAGTCCCGCCACCAAGCCTGACGCCACGGGATGCCCATCTCCCCCCCCCTCCCCCTCCATCCCCGCCCACCACCAAACCACCATGCCCCCACCACGCACCTACCACTGCCTCCGCCTCCCCGCCGACGGCTCCCCCGTCCAGCGCCTTCCCTACACCCCCGCCAAAACATGCACCCTCCCCCCGGGCGACGACTAGGGCTTCGACGACGTCGCCGACCTGCGCCCCTACTGGCCCGGCACCTACCAAGACCGGCTAATCCAGCGGTGCGTGCTTCCGCCGTACATTGGCGGCGAGCTCATTCTCTACTACTCGACGGGCGCGGGCAAGCCGGCCAACAAGACGCTGCTGCGCATGCCGGTTGTGCGTGCGGTGCTTGACGAGGCGCTGGGCGAGGGCGGCATCTTTGACAGCATGTTCTACTGCGGGGATGTGTTTGTGGTGAGGCTGGGGCGGGAGTGGATGGATGCGGGGTGTGGGGCGGTGTTTGTGGATGTGTGAGGAGGAGGGGGTGGTGAGGGGGCTGATGGCGATGGTGGAGGTGCTGGTGGTGACGGATTGGGGGAGGGGTATTTTGGTATATCAGAACGAGCAGAATGAGTGTTTTGGGAGCGTGGGGGAGGAGGAGAGGGTGAGGGGGATAAAGATGGTTCTGTTGACGGTGAATTGGGTGAGGACGCTTAGTGAGGATATAATGAGGTTGTCGGAGATGAAGACGAATCCGGAGTGGAAGGAGGAGGTGGAGGGGGTACGGGAGGTACAGGAGGTGGAGGAGGTGGAGGAGGTGGAGGATAAGATTCCCATGTTACCGAACAAGAGGAAGAGGGAGGGGGGTGGGCGACAGGGACGCGAGAAGGAGTGAGGGAAGGGGCGGAAGAGGAAAGGAGGGAAAGGGCGGAAAAGGGAGGCAGGACAGGGGCATAAGAAGGACAGTCGGAAGGGGCGCAAGAGGGAGTGGGGCAAGCAGCCGACTGCGGTGCCGTCGCCGGAAGGCGAGGATGAGGAGTAAGGTCGACACACCTATGAACTGTGTGCCTGTGGACGACTTGGGTATCTATGTATGTTTCTATGGTTGTGCTTTTATTTATTCCAGTCACGTGCAGAGGAGGAAACATTTGGCACCTTCGTCTGGTATGGTTATGTAGCGAAATTGACAATCCTAGTTGTTTACCTAACGTTTTGTGTGATCATTCCTTTTCCTCCATGAGCGTCAGGTCAGTAAGTATGTATCGATCATATAGGCTGTTAAATTTATAAACTGTAGGATAACTTCAATCCTGCGGTGAGAAGGGCACTATTGATCCCCGCAGCTACCTGGACGCAACCACAATTGGCCCTTTGGAGAGCTGTTTTTTTGTATAGTTGTTCAATAGTAGCTAAATAAAGATAATTGGACATTTAATATCTTGTATACCAACCCTTTGCCTTTATAACAGCTCTATTCTCCTATGCATGCTCTCAACTAGCTACCAAATCTCTAGAGAATAAATCATCAGGTAACAGTTCCCAGCAATGAATTAGACCTTCCTCCACGAGGGGCTTCAATACTTAAGGTGATCTAGTATCATATCCCAAATGGGGGTAGTGTTGATGGTAAAGCTTCTTGAGATGTACTCAAACATGTTCAATGGGATTTAAGTTAGTGGAATAGGTAAGCTAGTCCTCTAGAACATCTACCCCACACTCCTCCAACCGCTGAGTTGCAAGGGTTGTGGTGTATACCTTTACAAACTTAATAGTTGTAGGAGCATGGGGTACACTGTCTCTGGGCGCCATCGGTGGTTGTGGAAAGGATTTGTGGTCAGGCATTGCAGTCAGGCGTTGCGGCGTGGCGACCTCACACCTTCCGATGATTTATGGCATCGCGCTGTACATACAAAACTTGCTTGCTTACCTTTCCGGAAGGAGGCATGCAGTAAACACGCAAGGATGGCGTGGCGGGACCAAGCTCGGACGGATGAGAGGGAGGATATAATTGGGGGATAAATGTGTGTGTTGAGAGGACTTGGGCTTTACGCGGCATTATATTATTGAGGACAGGTAATATAGGTCATGCGCGCCACTTAGCTATATATTGATTGTCAGAGGTCCCCAGTTAGATAACGATTATCGTGACTAGTTGGTGATAGAGCCTCCTCCTCCTCCTGTGACTGCAGAGTAACTAACTACAAGTACGCGTGCACATCGAAGCATATATCTGTAAGCCAAGTAGTAGCCCAGGGCCCGCGCCACATGTGAAGGACGGAACTGGGTTGATCGAGTGATCGACCATGAACCGGAGCATCACTGCGCCGGTTTATAGATGGAGAAATATAGATACAGATTTACGCTTGAGGCCGCAGAACAAAGACCTCGTAGCTCACTGGGGTCTGAAGTTTTTGGAGTATGGGAGAAAATGACTTAAGTGTGGTTTGTACACGTGACCTTGAAGGAGGATGTGTTTTGTAGTGCGAAGAAGATACTATTGCGCCGCTGAAGTTCCAGCGACAATGTGGGTGTTTGAGCGCTCTATATATACAGATATTCTAATACCACGTGATCCCCTGATTACATAATCCCTGACACTAAGCCTTGTCTGAATCCCTGTTCCTTCTATGAGTCATCCCTTATACATGAGTAATTCCATACATAACCGATGTCGCAATGCCCTATTTCTACACTTCCCCTCACTTGCCACATCGTATCAATTCTGACAATTTTTGGTGAGCTGGTTTCGGTAGTCCTTTGGTCATTATGTCTGCAACATTGTCTTCGGTTGGGACATAGAGGAGTTTGAAGGTTTCGGCTTCGAGTTGTTCACGTGTGTAGTGATAGTGAACGTCGATGTGTTTGGACCGGTCGTGGATACGTGGGTTCCGACAGAGTTCGATGGACCCTGTGTTGTCGGCGTGGATGTTGTATTGGTATTGTTGTTGGAGTTCGCATAAGGCGTTGCGAATCCATACCAGTTGTCGAGCTGTTAGGGACAGAGCCATATATTCGGCTTCTGTTGTTGAGACTGCGACTGATTTCTGCTTCCAGCTTCTCCAGCTTATGGCTGATTTTCCTAGTCTGAACACGTATCCTGAGAACGATTTTCTGTCATCTAAGTCTGAAGCGTAGGAACTGTATGAGAAACCATCGAGTGTTCTAGTGTTTCCTTTCGGGTAGAACAGGTTCCAGTCTTTGGTTCCGTTGAGGGTATCGGAGAGTTCGTTTGGCTGCTCGTAGGTGGTCCTCAGTTGGGCATGAGGAGTACTGAGAGAGGGCAGTAACGGTATGGGTGATATCAGGTCTGGTTGCTATGCTGGCGTACATGAGTGATCCAATTATGGATTGATACTCAGTTGGTTTCTCGATTTGATCTTCTGGTTCTCCTTTACGAAGACTCAGATTTGGTTCGAGTGGTGTCCCAACTGGTTTGCAGTTATTCATTCCAAATTTGTCTAGGATTTTGTTGATGTATGCTAGTTGTGACAACGTGATACCGTTCTTTGTTACCGTTATTTCTATTCCCAGTAGGAATTTCACATTACCGAGATCCGTACATTCGAAATCTGCCTTAAGTAGTTGTCTGATTTCGTTTCTGAATGGGGAGTCGGGTCCGAATATCATGATGTCGTCAACATACACCGATATGTAAAGTTGGTGTTTCTTTATGTATGAAAGACACATGGGTCGAATTTGGCTGGGGACAAATCCTTTCCGTTGAAGGGAGTCTGCTAGGCAAGCGTACCATTCACGGGGTGATTGTTTTAGTCCATATATGCATTTTCGAAGTTTACAAACCTTGTGGTCCTGCCTGTAGCCTTCAGGTAGTTCCATGTAGATTTCCTCCTTAAGTATACCATATAGGAAGGCTGACTTGACGTCCATTTGTTGTGGTATCCAACCGTTGTGTGTGCGGCTAGTGCTAGTAGGAGTCTTAGGGAATCGTATCGGGCAACGGGGGCGAAGGTTTCATCATAGTCTTGATACTGTACTTGGGTGAAGCCTTTGGCGACGTATCTAGCTTTGTATCTTTCGATTGTTCCGTCCGCGTTGTGTTTTACCTTTAAATAACCATTTTTCCTCTGACTACTGCTCGGTTGGTTGGTCTGTCGACAATGTCCCAGGTGTGGGCTTTGTCGAGGGCGTCTTTCTCTGTCTGTATTGCCTTCTTCCATAGGTGTTGATCATCGCTTTTCATTGCTTGATTGAAGGTGGTAGGTTCAGTTACTAGGTGTACCCGATGTATGGTGGAATCCAGGTTGTCGTACTGGCTTTGGAGCTTTGCTTTGACCTTTTTGTGGTCTAGACTGGCTCCTTCCATTGCTAGTTGCTTGGTTTGTTCGTCCATATCTTCATCGGCTAGTATCTCTGATACCTCCTTGTCATAGGTGGTTCCTAATTCCGATATTTTCAGTCGGATTTCCTTCCTTTTCCCTTCGATATCAAGTGCTGCTTGTTTCTCCGTTCTTTCACGGATGCGATTCGATCTTCTTGTTGTGACAGGATTGTAACGGGGGTCTATGGACGTAGGGACTATGATGCCAAGGAATACAACCGAGGGGAGGACGTAGTAATAGGTATTCGAGACTGTGGACTATGGAGTGGCTTTGCCTAGTATGACTAACTAGTTAAGCCCTATAACGAGGTGTAGAACAAAGTAGTATTCGTGGAATAAGTACAAGAAGTTCCGTGAAGAGAAAAGGAAAAGGAAGGAAAACATGAAAAGGCACGAGACAACACCCCTTTATATATCCAGGCTCTAGTCCATTGATGACTCATACCTCGCGTAACGGAAACCCCAAAAGAACATAACAGAAACCCCATTACAAATCCTAATTCAACTGCGCAATACCTTCCCTCCACAATCCAATCGATCATTCCTAGCTAACAGGTAATATTGACCGTTACAGATTACGCCCCCCTCTAAGGCCTATCTCCTGGTAGGCTTAGGTTTCCGTGGATAACGTTCATGGAATTGTCGAACGATGTCGGGTGAATGTTTAAGGTCCGATAACGGCTTGCCACGGAGGCATCGTCATATCCTGTGTACCGTACCAGGTACTCAAACTTTCCCTTGCGTTTCCTAGAATCCAAAATATCTTCGAACTTCCCATTCTTCCTCCCCGTTCGATCTCGAACTGGGGGTGGTGGTGACTAGTTGTTGTCCATGGGTAATGGATTGCCTGCTTCGGGGTGACAACAATGAAACATGTGGAATACTGGATGGATCTTCATAGAACGGGGAAGTTCTAGTTCATAAGCATAGGGATTGACGATTCGTTTGATGCTATAAGGACCAATCCGTTTCCAATCAAACTTCTTGGAGGGTCGCTTTGTTAGAACATTGGCGTGGTCGATAAGAAAACTTTATCTCCTATACAATAGCGAGGAGGCAGGAGAACGATTGAGATTAGCTGATTCCTCTTGTATCCTTTGTGACCGAAACATTTCGCTTTTCAGAAATTCCACCATATCCTTCATTTCTTTTGCGATGCTATTGGCCTGATCTTCCGCTGTCGTTTTGCCATGTTCCAAGGGGCCAAAAGTCATCCGTGGATTCCTTCCCGAATTGGCATAGAAAGGGGAAACCTTGGTTGTTTCCGACACATGATTGTTTGCTGCAAACTCCGCCATTGCCAATAATCGGGTCCAATCATCTTGTTGATAAGAAACATAACTTCGAAGATACTGTTCCATTACGGCATTGATCCTTTCAGTTTGTCCATCGGTTTGAGGATGAAAATGGCGGTGGAGAATCGTGGAGGATATTTCCAGACGTTTGCAAAGTGATTTCCAAAATTCCGCGACAAATTGCGTTCCTCTATCGGACACAAACCGTATCAGGTAGTCCATGTAATTTCCAAACATTATCGATATATAAGTCATTGCTACTTCCTTCGAATCCACCTCTTTAGTTGTTGGTATTAGGTGTCGCATTTTGGTTAAGTCTATCAACAACAACTAGAATCGCATTGTAAATCCCTCACTCTCCGGAAGGTCGTGTAACAAAATCCATCGAGACATCCGTCCATGGTCCATCGGGTATTGGCATGGGGCGAAGTACTCCATAGGGTGCATTGCGTGGTGCCTTGCTACGGGCGCACACATTACAATTTCTGACATATCGATCGACATACTTTCGCATTTGTGGCCAATAATACTCCCGATTTAAGAGTTCCAATGTCTTTGCTCTACCCGGGTGGCCTGCTGATGGTTTATCGTGATGTTCTTTTAGTAGTCTCAGTCGGAGGTCACTGTCATTTGGTACGTAGAGTGCACCTCGATAAAGTAGCCGACCGTTGTTGTCTTCCATACATTCGGCAAGTGAAATTTTGTTTGAATGTCGAACGTCGCTCCGGAGCATAACAAGAATCTCGTTTGGGAAACTATCAACTTGGTAAGCTTTTGAAAATAACTCCTCCACAGTAGACATTCCTTCAGCGGATTCATTTGATAAAGAACCCGCGAACAAACTTAGCTTTGTATCCAAATTTTTTCGCTTCAGAACCACTTGGCTCTGATGCGTCAACCTTTCATCCCCCTCTTTAGGTAGGTCACCTGACCTTCTAGTTAATGCATCGGGTTTTGCTCCTTGTTTTCCCGGTCGAAATTGTATAATAAAATCAAAACGTGAAAGAAATTCAGACCAACGGGCTTGTCGACGATTTAATAATTTTGTCGTCATGAAATATTCCAGGTTTCGATGATCGCTGAAAACTTCAATGGGGAATTGTGCTCCTTCTAGATGATGTCGCCATTCTTCGAAGCATCGAACAATCGCTAGAAGTTCTTTATCATAGATTTCATAGTTACATTCCGCAGGGGAATGTTTCTTGGAAAAGAAAGCGACTGGATGTAAAACTCCTTCATCATCGCGTTGTGAGAGGATCCCTGCTGAGACATAATCAGATGCATCGGTTTCCACCACAATCTTTCGATCCGGGTCGAAATGAACTAGTATAGGTGCTGTTGTGAACATCTTCTTTAAGGTTTGAAATGCTTCCTCCCTTTCATCCGTCCATTCGAATTTAACATTTTTCTTTGTTAGGGCTGTAAGTGGGGCAACAATCTTTGAATATCCTAAGATGAACCGTCGATAAAAGTTTGCAAATCCCAAAAATACTTGCACATCATGGAGATTCATCGGTGTGGACCATTCTAAAACATCAATAACTTTCTTCGGATCCATTCGATTACCATTCGGAGTGAGGATCAGGCCCAGGTATTTTGTTTCTTGAACCATGAATTCGCATTTTTCGGGTTTTGAGATGAACATGATTTTCATCAAGTACTTTTAGAACTTTTCGAATATGATCCTTATGTTCTATAAGAGACTCGGAATAGATAAGGATATCATCCAAATAAGCTGTCACGAATTGATCCAAATAGGGACGTAGGATATCATTGATCCAATGTTGGAACGTAGCAGGAGCATTCGCTAATCCAAAGGGCATCACTGTATATTCAAAATGTCCGTACCGAGTCCGGAATGCCGTTTTCCATTCGTCTCCTTCCGCTATTCTGATTTGATTGTACCCCCAACGTAAATCTAACTTGGTGTAGTATTTTTGCTCTTGACAATTTGGCCAAAGTTTCCTTCAATAACGGTAATGGATAACGATTCTTAATCGTAATTGCATTGAGGCCCCGATAGTCGACACATAAACGAAGAGTTCCATCGGCTTTCTTGACAAATAGGATAGGTGCCCCCGCTGGTGATTCACTATGACGGATAATCCCCTTAGGTAGGTTCTCTTGAAGATAGTCCCAAAGTGCCTTCAACTCCGTTTGGGATAAAGCATATATTGGTCCCCATGGTGGTTGTTTGCCTTCTTCTAATACTATCTTCATATCATGGAACGGTCGATGTGGTGGAAGCGCTAAAGCATCATATTCTTCAAACATATGGATATAGCGGTGGAACTCCTTCGGTATTAGTTTGTTAATATCGATAGTAGGTTTCTCGGTCGCTGCGACGGTGACGGTATGAGTTTCCGGTAGGGGGATTGATATATTACCATGAACCGTAATTGTAGTTCCACTAAGCGAGCAATATTGACGGCAGCTTTGAGAGTCGAAGATAAGCAAATTTTCTTTTGGTCGAATCGTAACATCATGGCGTCGCATCCAAGGTATCCCCATCACAATCGGATAATGTCCCAACTTTGTCACAAAACATGACGCAGTCTCTCGATGGCCATGAATGTCTAACGAGACATCAACAATATGAGTAATCTTCCCTGACTTGATAGGTCTGCCGTCTATAACGTCTACATGTCGTGGGATTTTGAGTGAGGTCATGGTAAGATTGTTGTGGCGTGCAAAAGATTCATCGATGAAAGCATATCCTGAGGCTCCGGTATCAATAAGGGCGTAGGTGGGTACGAAAGTATTTTTATTCTGTGAAATTGAACAAGTTACTACAAATTGGTTCCTATCCATTTCCTCCTCAGATACCGAAAACCCAGAAATATGCATCCTAGAAAAATCCTTAAATGGTCCCTGGGCTAAGCCACTTAGTGCAGGGACAAATCTTTTGCCGACTCGTTATCGCTTCCATCAATTTCCTCCACCCTCAACGCCGCTCCACTCATCACCGGTCTCCTTGGTTGATTTCCAATTGTCCTTGCTTGGGGACAATCCCTAACCATATGTCCGACTCCTCCGCAATAGAAACATCGGCCCTCAGCTAAGCGGGCATTTCTTTCGGCGGGGGTGGGGCGACGACGTCCCCCGGACAGATCCATCGGTACATCACCTCCCGGGCGGAATGAGGGATGGTTCTCAGAGGCAGGTGCATTGATAGCTGGGGCGGCAGCGCGAGGAATAGGGCAGAATTCCCTGGTGGGGGGGCGAGGGGTCGGAGCAGCAGTAGCATTCCAAGGCTTTTTATTTCCTCGCTTAGCCTCTGCCGCTCGTCGTCGATTATCTAACCGTTGCAAAAGTGTCGCGCAGGCATCTACTGTCGCAGGAGTTTCATGGTGTATCATCGATTCATCGAGTTCCGCATTAATACCCTCCATTAAAGCCTCAATCCGAGAGACTTCATCCATCCCTGACTCGGCAGCATACCGTTGGAAATCGGCAAAGTAATCAGCAAAGGTTCTGTTTCGTTGACGGATGTTCCTAAGGTTCCTCCTAGCTGTACGCATTCGATCAGGATCCCCAAAAGCAGTATCTAAGATTTCATAAAACCGTAACATGGAAGGCAAAGCGATGCCTTCTTCCCCAACGTATTGTAAGAACTGATTGGCGGCGACACCCTCCAATCGGCTGAATGCATAGGATAATTTGGACTGTAGTGTGGGAAAGCGGTCGGCATTTCCCAATAACTTGATTTTCATCTGTTGCTTGAATAGGTGTAGTCTTTCTCGATCGCGATCTCCCTTAAATACTTCAGGGTCTGGGAGTTTTTCCGACCGTTGGGTGACCACTGGAACAGGTGGAACTGGAGGTACCGGTGGGGCATTATCTTCTCCAATTGGTTCTTCATCAGGGGCAACCACCTCAACAGCGACTCGGTGGGCCCTGGCAGCGGCTAGATCTCGTTCGAACATCTCCCTTGCATTTCCAGCCTCCCTCTCCACCTCCTGTAAGTCCGTTGCATACTGAGCAAGGCCATGTTGTGCTCGTTGAAGAAGTGCATAGGCTTCTATTCCGACATTGCCATCCACCTCTGGATGTTGTTGAAAGAAGGTCTGAAGGGCATCGCTTAGCTGTTGATAATCAATAGGGAGATTTGCCGCCATGGTAGACTATGGTGTTGTATTGGTTGGCAATAGAGGACGGAACTTGGTGTAACGGGGGTCTATGGACGTAGGGACTATGATGCCAAGGAATACAACCGAGGGGAGGACGTAGTAATAGGTATTCGAGACTGTGGACTATGGAGTGGCTTTGCCTAGTATGACTAACTAGTTAAGCCCTATAACGAGGTGTAGAACAAAGTAGTATTCGTGGAATAAGTACAAGAAGTTCCGTGAAGAGAAAAGGAAAAGGAAGGAAAACATGAAAAGGCACGAGACAACACCCCTTTATATATCCAGGCTCTAGTCCATTGATGACTCATACCTCGCGTAACGGAAACCCAAAGAACATAACAGAAACCCCATTACAAATCCTAATACAACTGCGCAATACCTTCCCTCCACAATCCAATCGATCATCCTAGCTAACAGATAATATTGCCGTTACAAGGATGCGGGACTTCAGATTCTTTCTCCTTTTCAGTTGTTGGTTTCCAAGGTTTCGATTTCCTTGGTGGTTCCGGGGGAGGTGTTTCTGTGTTTTCCTGATTAGCTTCCTGTTTATTACTTTGTTCCAAGTGACGTCCAGGAGTGGGCCTCGTAAGCCCGGCCCCCAGTCTACTTGCGTCTGTTTCAAGGTCTTCTTCGAGTGCTGACGATTCGGGTTCTTGATCAGGCCTGTCTTCTGATTCATATCCGTCGTCTGTTGGTGCAGGTGCCGCTTCTGGTTTCAGGATAGGGGTGTAGTCGAGTTCCACGGAGACTTCCCCTGATTCAGGAGGGGGGAATGTGACATCTCGACTTACAACTAACCTATTTTGTGATCCTATCCAGGTGCGGTAATGTTTGGTACTGTCTGAGTATCCGACGATGATTCCTTCGTGTGCTCGGGGTGCTAGTTTGCTTCCTGCTGGCCTAGAGTTTTCTGGGATGTGGACATAGCATTTCTTTCCGAATGGTTGAAGGTGTTGGATACTCGGCTTTGAACCTTTCAGGGCTTCGAAGGGGGTCTTTCCCTTTAGCGTACTGTGGGGTAGCCTATTTTTAAGGTAGACAGCTGTTGAGTATGCTTCACCCCATAACGATTTAGGATGGTCCATGATCATGCACCTGACCATTGTTCTTATCGTCCTGTTGAATCGTTCTGCAACTCCATTTGATTCAGGAGTGTATGGGGGAGTCTGTTCGTGGACTATTCCTTGTAGGTTGAAGTAATCCATTGTGTCTTTGTTGACGTATTCACTACCACCGTCCGTTCTAAATCTTAGTATTGTTGTATTGTACTGTTTCTCGATTTTCGTGACGTAGTCTTTGATGGCTTTTATCGCATCGTCTTTCTGTTTTAGCAGATATATCCAGGCGAAGCGGGTATAGTCGTCAATGAAGGACATATAGTAGAGGGCTTTTCCTTGCGATTGTGTGCCGAATTTTCCAGATAGGTCAGAGTGGATTAGTTCGAATGCTCGCTGGGATCTTGTACTAATTGGTGCAGGTTTCTTGTGCACACTTTTTGATAGTGCGCATTGCCTGCAATGGAATGTTTCTGGTTTGGGGGGTAGCTTATGGATGTCTTCGTACAAGTTTTCTAGTGTCGCAGGGTGGCCTAGTGCTTGATGCCATTCAGAGTAAGTGGTCAAGCGAACTGTATTGCTAAACTACTTGTACATTCCAAAGTCCCTTATCCAATTTCGCCCAAATTATTCCTTTCTTTTCTTTCGTGACCAATTTGTTTCCTCCTCCTGACTCTGTTCTAAACCCCTTTTCGTCGAGTATTGTTTCTGAGACCAATCCCACATTTCCCATGGTTGGGACCAGCAGCACGTCTGTGAGGACAACGGTGGATCTATCTCCATTGGGAAGGTAGCATTCGAAACTAGCGCTTCCCAATCCGGTGACAGCGTGGATGGTGCCGTCGGCTGTTCGGACTGTGCTGGTGTGAGAACGGATGTTGAAGAGTTGGTCTTTGAAAGGTGTTACGTGAGAAGTAGCTCCAGAATCAAGGATCCAGGTAAGGGGCAGAGAGGGTGAAGTATCGGTGCGTACCATGCATACTGTTGTGTTGTGATGATGATTCGTTGATAACTACCGACGCTGAGTTATCTCTGCCTGGTCTCCTTTCTGTTTGAATCCCTTGTCTTGTTCTGTTCTTTGAGCTTTCTACACTCCTTGTACTCGTGGCCCTGGTACGGGTTATTCCGTTTCTTGCACCAGGTGCATTCCTTGCCGTTTGGTGTTGGGGTACTCCTGGTATGAAGTACCCTGTTGTTGCCAGTGAGAGGGGTTTCCTCTTGTAGGTTTTGTAGCCGTTGGCGTACATCTTCGTATGTAACATCCTGTTTGGTCTGGATGTTATCGACGACGTTGTTCATCGACTTCGGCAGTGAGGCAAGTAGGAATGCTGCCATTGCTTCGTTGGATTTGGTGAGGGGTAGCAGGGCCTGAGCGAGTTTGTGGTCGCCGCTCTGACACTTGGTTTTGAGAGTGTTCCAGTTCGTGTTGAAGGTTTCGAGATGCTCGGTTAAGTTACCGTTGTCTTGCATCTTCGTGTCTAGAACACGGCTGAGGAGGGTGATCGTCGTGTTTGGTGATACGCGATCGTAGAGGTCTTTGAGCGCCTTCCATGCGTGGTATGCATTTTCGGCGGAGACGACTGTTGGTTGTATGTCTTCGGCTACAGCTCCGATGAGAAGGCTGTGCATTTGTTTTCGGGCCTTTTTAATTTCGGCCTTGGTGAGGTCTGTGTCATCTTCTGAGGGGTTTTCGATGCTCAATGCTTCCCACCAGTCTGCTGCATCGAATGTAATCCTCCAGGCAGACGCCCAAGTTTGGTAGTTGGATTGTCCCTTTAATTTTGGGAGTCCATCAAACTTGATGCGAATGTTACTGGGACTCGTGTTGTCTGAGGACTTAACCTCCACGGCCTTGGATGATTCACCAGCGTCAGACATGATGTTGTATGAAGTGTAATTGAGTTAACCGAATGTGGCGAGTGTTGTGCGGATTTTATTTGGCAAAACCCGGGCTCATAACCTGAAGTTTTTGGAGTATGGGAGAAAATGACTTAAGTGTGGTTTGTACACGTGACCTTGAAGGAGGATGTGTTTTGTAGTGCGAAGAAGATACTATTGCGCCGCTGAAGTTCCAGCGACAATGTGGGTGTTTGAGCGCTCTATATATACAGATATTCTAATACCACGTGATCCCCTGATTACATAATCCCTGACACTAAGCCTTGTCTGAATCCCTGTTCCTTCTATGAGTCATCCCTTATACATGAGTAATTCCATACATAACCGATGTCGCAATGCCCTATTTCTACAGGGTCGATACTATATATAGAACAGACCTATATCACCCCACCTCCGGTGGTGTCGATCTTCTCTAATTTCTGAACAGTGATGTCATTACTTCGAATCAATGGGGGGCCTGACTGTCATATAGGGTACTAATTAATGGGTCGCCTGAAACCCCTCATCTCCTACATACCACCTACCTCCGGCCCACTCCACCCACAACCACCTACCATCTATCCACAATCCACCAAAAGGCACCATGGCCCTACACGCAACCTACCAAAGCCTCCTCCTCCCCGCCTCCGGCGCCCCCGTCTCCCTCGTCCCCTACATTACCGTCGCCCCCAGCACCTTCCCCAAAGACGACGACTCCGCCCTCTTCGACAACCGCGCCTTCCAGCTCGTCCCTGACCTACGCCCCTACTGGAGCGGCGACTACCAAGACCGGCGCTTCCGGCGCTTCATCGTGCGCTCGCACCCGCAGCCCATGCTCGACGGCGAGTTCATCATCTACTACTCCACCAGCGCCGACAAGCCCGCCAACAAGACGATCCTGGACATGCCTTCTGTGCGCGACGCCATCGAGCGCTCGGGGGTGAGGGTCGAGGACAGGCTGTTCTACCGCGGGGATGTGCTGGTGGTGAGACTGGGTGAGGTGTGGGAGGATGTGGGGTTCGAGGAGAGGTATGAGGATGTGAGGGGGGAGATGGTGGCGGCGGTGGTGGAGATGTTGGGGGAGAGGCTGTTTGCGCCGGGGTGGGAGGAGGGGTTCTTGGAGAGGCAGAGGAGGGATGATGCGTGGTTCGAGAGGCTGGCGATAAAGGAGAGGGGGATGAAGGAGCAGCTGTTTGCGGCTATGTGAGTTGTCTAGATGGGGCTGGGAGTCGGGCAGAAGAGACGTGATGGGGCGTGTGTGCTGACGGTGGTGTGTAGGTCGCCGGAGCAGAGGGAGAATAGGCAGGTGAGGGATATGGTGGATGTACTTGTGGCGTTGTCGGCAAAGGGGGACGAGGAGTAGGGTCTATCTGGACCCCGGATTTTCTGTGGTGCAGGTGCTTTTGTTCCAGGGCCCCCGTAATACCATCAAGGGAGCGTTATCTTTAGTATCTCCGTCCCACGGGACGTATCTTTATGTAGTAGCAAAGTTGATAATCCTAGTTCAGTTCCATCTGGCCCCGTATCCTCTTCCGTCTATCACTGCGCTGCGCACTCTACCACCCAAAAACTAAAGATAAGAGTCAGTAAGCTTAAGGATCGACTGGGATATGTAACAAGGAAGATGGGGTGATGCGTCGATAGGATTTCCATATAGGTAGTTTGTATGGCATTATAATTTCCTAAATGTCCACAGATAATTGCAGCCCACGTAGCCTGTGCGGGTAAAACCAAGATAGCCTTTGTCATAACTATTTACGTACCACCACCACCACCACCACCACCACCACCACCACCACCACCACCGACTCCTCCTCCTCCTCCTCCTGCCCATATATACACATACAGGCACATACAAACATTCTCGGTTGAGGCCTACAAGCTAGCCAGCGCCAAAACGAACACAGCACACATTGACGTTACATAGCTCTATCGAGTGATAACCCATGAACTCGAACTCTTCTTTTTTTTTTGGTTCAATTCATTAATTTAATTAGACTCGAACTCACGGAAAGCATAACAGCACCACACCAGTTCATTCATACACATCCATGCATATCGACATTTACGTGGCGCGGGGGTGGTAATTGCATATACATCATCAGCACTCACTGAGGCGGGGATCAAACTAGTACTTTACAACCGTAATTAGCCAGAACCCCATCTCCGCATTTTTTGTCTGGGCGCGGAGTTCAGCACTATCAAGCAAGAACCTCCGTGAACAAGTACTACTCTGATCACTGTAGGTCTGTAAAGCCGCTTTGTACCACCCCACCCCACCCCACCCCACCCCACCCCCGGCCAGCGGTGCATGGCATCGATCTAATCCGACACCCACGTGGTAAGGTGCGTGCACAAAGTGATGCTTATACGCGCCTTCTACAGTGCGGCTGGTAAAAACCAGTGACCATCGACTCCTCAATTGGTCGTGACAGCTTATCTATGTACTACTACATGTAGTTGGTGGAAATCAAGTGAAGTGGTTGCGTTACACTTAAACCCCAGATGGTCCTTAATCTACATGTCTCTCTAATCCCGGCCAATATAATGTCTTCTCCCGGACGGGATGCTGCTGGGTAGGGCGGATCGATGGACTTCGGCGTATATAATTGAGAGTATAGGTACGGGCGAGCTCATTACTACATGCAAGGAATAGATTCAGACGTTTGTTGTGTGTCATCTTCAATTATGCTGCGTTTATGTATGTCGATCGTGCTTATACATTCTTTTTCCATGGTGATATCAATGACAACACCCTCATCCCTATCCTTATCCCCATCCTTTTCCCAGCTAGTCCCTGTCCACCTCCGCATCACTCCCCCCCCCCCCCCCACTTCTCCCGCCCCGCCTTCCCGTACCCTCCCCCCCCCCCCCCTTCCCATACCCTCCCCCCCTTCCCTTACAATCCAACCACCTAACGTACAACTAGCACCTCTTCACCGTAACCTACACCCCCGCACAATCAGCCCCCATCCCATCCACCATCCACCCCTCCACCCCCATATACCCATCCATCCCCCTTCCCCTAGGAAAGAAACATACCTTCTCCGTCACCCTCCCCCTACAAACCGGACACGCCGCGTCTCTCGCCTCCTCCCCACCCCCCACGCTCGCCCTCCTCCGGCTCTCAGACCACGTCCGCCGCCGTCCAAGGCCGACTTCTTCCATCTTCGTGCAGCACGCCTGGCTCCGCGCCTCTTCGTCAGTGCCACATCACAACGCCACCCCCCCCCCCCCCCCGGGGGAGCACTTACGCTGCAGAGAACAAGATGCTGACACGGCAACATCAGCACGTCTGCCAGGGCCGTCAGACACACTACACACGCTGCCTCATCGCCGCCTGCAAACACCTGTCTCCTCCCCCCGTCAGCCATCACATCACATCACCCAATCACCCACCCTTCCTCCCCTACCACACCCCCCCCCCCAGGAACAGGCCAACATACCGCATCAGCATCCGCCCCCCTGGCCGCCATCCACCCCCTCACCACACGGTGTACAGCGACGACCTCCTCCAGTGCCACCGCGATAGCCGCGGCCTGGTGCAGCTCCGACTGCGTCGCGGCAGAGCGCAGGGTTGCGGCGGCCGAGAGGGTTAGGGCGTGCAGGGTTGTGGGGTGTGTTGTGGGGAGGAGCGTGGCGGGGTGGGTGTGCGTTGTGAGGGCGGTGAGGGTGGGGAGGGTGGGGGACCAGGTGGGGGGCGTGGAGGGGGTGTGGGTGGGGGTGTGGTAGGGGGTTGGGTGCGGGGGGTGGGACATGGCTCTTTTTGGCTGGGTGGGAGCTATGGGGGGGGGGGTGAGGTGGAGATGGAGGGGGTGAGATTGGGGTGAGGGGTGGTGGTGCGAGGTGTGATTGGCGCGGTTGTGAGGCTCTGTAATTGTATCACGACGCTGTGATAGGCTAGGACTTGATCCTAGCTTGGTGCTGGCAACACTTGCACCAGTCAGTTTGAAACAGTACGAAGCTTCGCAATTGATTCCATGCAATAGCCCGGACCGATATTCCTCTCCGCTCTTTGGTTGTTAATCTTGCAGCCATTGCCGGGGCAGGCTCGGCATCTTTCAGCACTTCTGTACACACGTCCATGATCGATTATTAACCCCACGGGAACGACCGAACCCCCCCGGAGGAAATGTGGCACCGGCACCCCCGGGATGAAGGTACAGGTATCGTGAAACGTGTTTCTAAAGGTCGCTGTTATCTATACGCTAGCGGCATATGAGCACTGTACTCCCTGTCCTGGCCAGCTATAGCATCTATGTACAGCGACGATGTTCTCAAGACCCCCGGGATATGTGGTCTGCAGACAGGTGTGATGACACGGAGATCTAGAAGCTTCACCTCTTCTCCCATCATACATAGAAAATTCACTCTACATTATCACTCACGCCGGATGTGCTTCCGCGGCCGGGCGCAGGGTTAGGTTTTCCTAACAGAACAGAGAGTTTTGGATGATTTCTAATCGAACGGATTATGTGAGTTTATATTACTTTTGTTTGGGGAAATGGCCAGTGCTAAGCGATAATTCTGTAGCGTTTAAACTGATGATATTGTAAACCGGATTCCCTTGACTTGATGGTTGATGATACCCTCAAGTCTTCGCAGAATCAAGCCCTATTTATACATGTTGGAACCTATGCCAAGGCCCGCTTTCTAATACTAACTGATACAACGATAATAGAATAAGATAACGCTCCCGAAGATAACCCAGATAGAAAAGCGCCCCCGCATAGTCCCGTCCTCCATTCTAATTCCGACACGTAACCATGAACCTTGCAATTGCCAGTCATCGGGTTGTACCATACTATTATCCTAGACCTACTTCTCTAAGTAGAACAGCCTACAGCCGTAAGCCCCGCTTACTATTCTATTTTGGGTGAGACACCCAACAGTAAGCGTGCCGTCATAATAGTATGGCCTAGCGTGGTGACACCGCGTGCCCCCACACTACCCGATACCTTTCTATGCTTGCCCTTCCGTTACCCGACCGGCCTTGCATCACAACCCGTCACTCGTATTTCTCACTGTCCTAAGCCTGTAGAACAGTGCTTCCGTAGTTCCTGTAACACTACTCCCCCTTCCTAGACGTCGCCCTCGACCGTTAAAACCCTTTCTATGATAAAAACCCTGTGGGAAAAGTCGTAGAGTAGGGAAAGGTATCGAGCTTAGTCTCGCCTGTTCCGTTGTCGTTTATGAGCCCGGTCATTATCGATTGCTGGGTCTTGACTTCGCGTATGGGGTCGTATGTTCGAGGTTGGCTGGAAGTTCTTGTCTGCCAATGCCTCCTGTGGCTCGGGTGTTGCCAGTCGCTTTCGTGTATTCTGTTTTCGGGTGGGGTCTGGGTCCTCACGATAGGGTCGCAGCAACATCTCGTGAAAGACATCATGAACCTTCCATTCTACTGGAAGCTCCAGGCGGTAAGCCCGATTGCCCACCACTGCCGACACTGTGAATGGCCCTGTAAACTTGTCTGACCACTTGGAGTACCCTCCAAGGTTCCGAGTATCCAGCAAGACTTTCTGACCGATAGTGAACCGCTGTACTGCCGGTCCTGGCTTTGACGCCATCCTATCAAAGGTCTTCTGTAGCGTATCCCTCGCTAACTCATGAGCCGTAATGATCTCATCCAAGTAGTTGTTCCCGTTGGCGTCTAATCGTTCGATCTCTGCATCCGTAGGCCAATCCGTTCGAGGGTGGAAGCCATAATTGCAGTAGAACGGCGATTGCCCCGTCGACTTATGCTTCGCATTGTTGTAGGCGTATTCACAGATAGGTAACAGGTCCTTCCATTTCTTGCCTGATCCTGCCGTATATGCCCGAATATAACCTTCCATGTGTTGGTTGGTCCGCTCTGTTTGGCCGTCGGTTTGGGGGTGGAATGAGGTGGAGAGTCTTCTACGAATCCCCAGTCTGTCCGTAATTGCCGCCCAGAATGCTGACACGAACTGCGTTCCTCTGTCTGAGACGATGCTCCTAGGAAGTCCGTGGAAACGCCAGATGTCTTTGACGAATGCGTTGGCGGTTTGTTCCGCGTTGATTCCCGTCATTGGAATGAAGTGAGCCATCTTCGTAAAATGGTCCACGACTACCAATACGTTGCGGAATCCTGATTTCTCCTTAGGCATTTCTACTACGAAATCCATTGAGATATCAGTCCAAGGTGTGGTGGCTAACTCTAGGGGTTGAGGGAGTGACAAGTGTCTCCGACGTTGCTTGGCTCTCTGGCATACATCGCAAGTCTTGACGAAGTTGGCTACATCCGTGGACATTCCTGGCCACCAGTAGTTCCTATCAATCAACTCGAGGGTTTTATCCCTTCCTAGATGCCCCGCTACGGGTCGATCATGATGTTCCTCAATGACCTGCTTGACCGCGTAGCCCGGTACTACCCATCGACCATCGTGGGTGGGGTCATTCGAATCGGGACTCCATTCAGCGGCAGGCTCTAACTTTACGATAGCAGCCTCCGGTGGTCCAAAGATCTCCAGGTTTGAGTCAGGGAGGTGTTCATCCGGAACCGTCCTCCGAACCCAGCGTCTTTCCTGTTCATACCAACCCTGTAGTGGCTGAGGCAGCTCTACGCTTGGTATGTCGTACCACTGATCCAACTGATTCCATTCCTCTTCGGGGTTGCCAACCACTTCGGACCCAGTTTCTACGCTGGTCCGTGATTTTCTGACAAACTGTTCTGCGCTGAGTAGCTGTTTTACGGGCTGCTCACGCATTACTCCCCCTTCCATTGCGAACTCCGGACGCCTTGTAAGTGCATCTGGCTTGCCGTTCTTTTCGCCTGGTCGGTAATGGATCTTGAAGCGAAAAGGTGCTATCTTCTCGGCCCATCTGGCTTGTCTTCTCGACAACTTCTTGGTCGTTGTGAAATACTGCAGGTTTTGGTGATCCGAATGTATCTGGATAGGGATGTCCGTCCCTTCCAGCCAATGTCTCCAAGTCAAGAGGGCAGAAACTATTGCGAGCATCTCCTTGTCGTAGATCTCATAGTTAACCTCTGCCTCGTTGAACTTGCGAGAGTGGTAAGCTACCGGATGTAGAATACCGTCCTCGAACACCTGAGAGAGTACTGCGGCCTCAGCCCAGTCACTCGCATCAGTTTCCACGATTGCTTCGCGGTGTTCGTCATAGTGTCGGAGTATTGGAGCAGACGTAAATCTCCTTTTGAGCTCGTCGAACGCATCTTGCTGTTCCCTGCCCCATTTCCATACGGAACCTTTCTTCAGGAGGTCGGTCATAGGTCTGCAAACCTCGGAGTATCGGTGGATGAACCGTCTTAGGAAATTGGCGAAGCCGAGGAAGCATTGAAGTTCCTTGACCTTGGTTGGGGCTAACCAACCTTCGATCGCCTGGACTTTCTTTGGTGATACTCGGTTCCCTTTTCCTGATAGTATAAATCCCAGGAATTCTACCTCCTGTTGATACCATTCCGTTTTCTCGAGGTTTCCGTATAGATGGTGTCGTCGCAGTCGCTCCAAAACTTCCCGTACAAGAGTCGTATGCTCTTTCTCTAGTCTTCGAATACATTAAGATGTCATCCAAGTAGACTACTACGCCTTGATCTAGAAGATCCTTGAATATGGTATTGACCATGACCTGAAACGACGCAGGAGCGTTGGTCAAGCCAAAAGGCATTACCCTATATTCGAAGAGGCCGTATTTCGTTCGGAAAGCGGTTTTTCATTCTTCGCCCTTAGCAATCCTAATCAGATTATAGCCATTTTTCAGGTCTATTTTTCGTGAAGTAGAGTGCTCCTTTCGTTTGCGTCGGCCAGCTCGTTCATGAGCGGCAGTGGATAACGGTTCTTGATTGTGATTCCATTCAAGCCGCGAAAATCGACACATAACCGAAGTTTACCATTAGCTTTCGGAACGAACAGGACGGGTGCCGCTGCTGGGCTAGTGGAGGGAACTACTTTGCCGGAGGGCAAGTTCTCGTCCAAATACTCCCGGAGTGCCTTATCCTCAGGTGGGGAGAGCGAATAGATTGGTCCCCACGGCGGCTGCTTTCCTTCCATAAGAGGAATGGTATGATCCCATTCAGAGTGATCAGGTAGTCGAGCGGCTCCTTCCTTGGAGAACACGTCGGCATATTCCTGAAACTCCACCGGTATAGCACTAACGAGAGCCTCGGTTACCGATGCTCTTGCCCAAAAGGGGTGTTGCTCGATCGTCATCTGCTTCTTGGGTGACGCCCTCAACAGCCTAATGACCAGCTCTTCTGGGTCTTGATCGTATATGTCTTCGACTGATACGAAGCATCCATGGACTATACAGTTGTTGCTATGGAAGCTGACACTGTTGCGTCCCCAATGGATAGTTGGTTGATGCTCTTTGAGCCATCGATGTGTTATGACGAGGTCCTCTCCTGCGAACGAGCCAACCTCACAGGTGATAGCCCTGTCTAGATGGTTGCCGATGCGGAGGGTAAGGGGTTGAGTGATGTGAGTGCCGGAATTGGGCATAGGGGTACCGTCGGCCTGTCTGATGATGAGAGGCTTTGGTCGAGGTTGAGTGGGTATTTTCGCGCGGTGGATACAGTCCCAGGACATGATCCAGTCCTCTGTGCCACTGTCCAAGAGTGCGTTGACTGTTGCGACATGTTTGGTACTGGTTGCGGGGTGATCCCAAGAGATCTCGATCTCGAGGCGGGTTTCTTGTGTGTTGGAAGACATGTTTGTATGTTGGTTTGATAAAGGTTTTGTATTGGTTCTGGGTGTGGTTTTCGATGGTTTTCCTTGTTGAGCGCGGGGTAAGGGGGTTTATATAGAGAGTTCGAGTGTTTGATGAAGATCATGGTAGAACACTTACGCACCAGGCGTTTCGGGGTGTAACCCCATCCTCAGAGTGTGTGTAAAGAAAATTGAATTTCCGCGCGTATAACGAAACAAATATAGAAAATCTCGTGGCCAACCCATAAAAATAACCGTAATACATAAAACCCTTGTTTCCATAACCCAAAGTAGAAAGAAACCCGTAATCGCAACATGAGATACGAAAAATAGAAATACCCAATCAATTTTGATCCTCCAAAGTTGTAATCCTTGACCTAAATGCCTCATTCTGGGGGCCCAATTTCCGCTTCTTTTCACCCTCCCTTCCGTGGTCCTTTCCTCCGGAAGGATACCGTTTCCTCTTCAGGTCGGTTAACCTGACCTTACTCGTCGCCACGCAATCTTTCGCGAAGTGGTTATCTCTACCACAACGGAAACACTTTCCTTCCTTTTTGCCACTTCTCCTTTTTCGTCCTTGGTGACACCCTAAGTCATCCGAGGCCTTGAGTTGTGTGCTGGTGCGGAAAAAAGTTTTCCGAAGGTGCGGGGTTGCGCGATTTTCGCCGTTCCGACTTTTCCTCACGAGGTTTCACGACATCCTTGCCACGTAAGATCTCTTTCCGGGCCTTCACCTCGTGATCCTTACGTCCGACCTTCCTAACCCAGGCTAGCCATTCAGCGAAATCTTCTGGTTCCTCGATCGCGTTCGAGAGGCGTTGTTCCAGCGAGGAGTTTATTCCTGTTAGGATCATGGATTTCATTACGATGGGTCCAACCTTCGCGTCCCATTACAGATTCTGCATCTCATTGATGTAGTCATCGATCATGCCAGTTTGACGGAGCTTATCCATCTTCTGCTTGGCTTGTTCTTGACTGGTCCGATTTCCATATTGAATCCGTAACTCGTTTTTGAAATTTTCCCATATTCCGATGCTGGGGTCTACCGATAGTCGCTCCACAAAGTTTCGCCAGAATTTTGCCACACTCCCGATAAGTTTCAGGGATGCCCACAGGATCTTGGTTTTGGTCGTCCCACCGGACTTTCCTCCTGAAGTTCAATTAAGACTTCCATTTGGTCGATCCAGTGTCGCACGTCTTCGTCGGCTTTTACCGGAGAAGGGGATTTTTGTTTATTTTGGCGTATCTCCCAGGGTGGTGCGAGGGGGGTGCATGAGATCTACCTCTTGCTGCCTGTTACGGCGTCTTCGCTCCTCCCGTTTTCTCTGCCTTCGTTCGCTTGCTCGACGATCGTCCTCTGAATCAGAGGAGCTGGATGAGTCTGAGGGGGATGGGTCTCGTGGTTTTGCGCGGTTTCCGCCGTTGCCGTTATTGCCATCGCCTCCCCTGCCTACCTTGCTCACTTTGCTGGCTTTCTCTTGCCTTCGGAGCGAGGGGGTACGGGGGGTTGGTTCCCTGATCCTTCCGGTCTCTCTCCGGAATTGCTAGGGGGGTTCTGAGGGGGTTGGGGGGGTACTACGCCTCCGCCTCCTGAGCCTTCGGGGGCCTGCTGCCGTTCTATTGGCTGCTACCCGCATCTGCTCAATTATCTCCTTCCAGGTTCTTCTTTCGTACCTGCGAACTGGTCTTCCATCGCAGCTTGTCTGTCCCGTTCCATCCTTCTCGAGGGCAGCCATAACCTCCGCGGGTATCTGCACTGGGCCATCCTTTGGGAGTTGCTGGACGAAGTTGGTCAACGCATTTATGTGCTGATCCTGTCGTTCCTGCCTTTCCTGATGCGCCCTAGTTGCTTCGACGATCTGCCCCAAGAACCTGACCGAGGTTGCTGGTAGCGGCGGTGGATTTGCCCGCAGTTGAGCCATGACCTGGTTGAGCTGATTGTCGCGCTCGGCTCTGTCCCCAGCGAACTTGGCGTGGAGGTCCTCGACGATCTTGTTGGTATACTCCTGCTGTTGCCGGGTGAGTTCCCTGAGTATGGGGATATCCCGCACGTGCATGCTGAGTTCCTCGATCCCGCGGCTGAGCTGTTGTACCACGGGGGCCCCTTGTCGCTGGACTTCTTGCCCAATAAGGTCGCCAAAAGGATTCTCCACCCGCCGTTCCTCTACGTCCATGTTGGTATCCTCGTCGTCGTCCATTACCCGAGGCACCGAGGGCCTCTGAGTAGAGGATCTCTCTCTGATTGGGGTGACGTATGGGGAGAACTCCCGGTGGTCTACCTGCCGCCTCCTCGCCTGCCCATAGGATTCTTCCTGCCTCGTCGATGTGAAGAGGGAGCCTATCGGCACATCTCTCTCTTTCCTGTGGCGCCTCTTCGCCTGGGTTTCTAATATACCTCGATCTCTCAAGGCGATTGAACTCTCCATGTTGTAGTCTTCCTCCGACCGTTGCTGATGAGCCCTTGACATTGCTAAGTTGCTCGAGTTTGAGCTGTGGTTGCCTTATGCACCAGGGTTGAGCAATGAACCAGGGGGCCGGGTGGGCAAGTCCGAAAGATCGTTGGGAGAGAGTGATCTTGATCGGGAAGAGTTCTGGGTAGTTGAGGATTTCGGGGTCGTGTTCTTCGAAAGTAGTGGTAGTTCCTGCTTCCGCGAAGAAACCTGAGTAGTGAAGGTATCCGCAGTATAGATGTTCGGCGCTTCCTCTTCGAACGATGAAGGATGTAGCGCAAAGGTCGTTATTGATGGCTGCGGTTGCTGCTCGGGGTGCATATAGTACTTTGGTCTTTTCTAATAGACTAAGCGCTTATTCTTCTACTGAGAGCACGGTGACTATCCGCCACTAAGCAAAATACTCAGAGTATTGGTTTAAGCGAGTAGCTGTCTTATCGAGACTTCTGGTAGTGTATGTGATAGGTAAAGAGTAAAAGCTAGGGATAAGGTACAATATAGTGTTTGGGGAAATGGCCAGTGCTAAGCGATAATTCTGTAGCGTTTAAACTGATGATATTGTAAACCGGATTCCCTTGACTTTGATGGTTGATGATACCCTCAAGTCTTCGCAGAATCAAGCCCTATTTATACATGTTGGAACCTATGCCAAGGCCCGCTTTCTAATACTAACTGATACAACGATAATAGAATAAGATAACGCTCCCGAAGATAACCCAGATAGAAAAGCGCCCCCGCATAGTCCCGTCCTCCATTCTAATTCCGACACGTAACCATGAACCTTGCAATTGCCAGTCATCGGGTTGTACCATACTATTATCCTAGACCTACTTCCCTAAGTAGAACAGCCTACAGCCGTAAGCCCCGCTTCCTATTCTATTCCGGGTGAGACACCCAATAGTAAACGTGCCGTCATAATAGTATAACACTAGTGTGGTAACATCGCGTGCTCCCACACTACCCGATACCTTTCTATGCTTGTCCTTTCGTTACCCGACCGTCCTCGCATCACAGCCCGTCACTCGTATCCCTCATTGTCCTAAGCCTCTAGAACAGTGTTCCGTAGTTCCTGTAACACAAACCCATTGGTGAAACCTTGCAAATACCTATATGCAGCTAGCTAGCTAGATCGATATAGGAGAGAACAGTATGGAGTATGGAGCGGTAAATGTGTATGGAGCGGTAAATGTATCAAAAGTAATTTTACCAACGGTAGTAAATTATTTTACCACCGGTGGTGAAAATAATACAAACTTTTATGATAAAAGCACAGACCTTTTGGCCAAAAGGGGCCATAGAACGTCAATATATGGCCAGAACTAGGGGCCATAGAATGCCAATATATGGCCAGAAGGGATCATATAATGCCACTATATATGAACATTGTCCACCGGTGGGGAATTTCACCACCAGTGGGAAATTTTCATAAGTTTTTTGAACATTTACTTATGTAGTATAGCACAGTATAAAGACTGAAATTCAGTGTTGATACTGGCACAAGGGCTGAAATTCAATGCTTATACCACCAGTGGTAAAATTACTTTTGGCACATTTACCGCCCCATAGAACAGTACCATAATATAAGCAGAAGGCTGCATGTACTAGATGAATCAAGAGCCAGTCAATTAACCACACTAGACATTGAGTATATACTACCGCAGTAATTCGTCTCAACGGACACTCACATTGACGTTGAAATTACTTGTTCTGGTCATTTGTCTTGAAAACGCCCCCCTAATCTTCCCTCATACGCGCTGTAAAAGGCAACTTCGACGTCTGTGTAACTGTCCGCTGAGAAGAATTACTGCGGTAAACGAATCAATAAATTAATCAAATTAGTCGAGCTACATGTTGCATACAGTCAATGAATTAACATGGTCGAGCTCCATCATATACAATCACTCGAATCCCACTTCCATCCCTGATCTTTTGAGTTGGTATGGGGCCGGGAGATTAAGATACGGTTGAGAGTGAGATGTATATGATCGAGGGATTGACTTGTTGACTGAATATACTAGTACGATAAAGTACTCGATACTATATACCCGGCCTTACAATGGTAATATGACTCGTTAATTATAACTAATTACATATATGCTAGTATACGTATATATATACTACCACATGTAGTAATGATGATTCTATAGCATGGCGACTATATACAGTGTTGTGGTCCATGATCAGCGGAGCCTATCTATAAATTTGAGCTGGTTCAGGCCTGGGAGGACCGCACGAGATCGACCAATAGCTCACTAGATAGTTGTATTTATTGTTTTTATTGCGCCCCACGAGCTGGTGCAAGCTGGGATTTGGGTTTGTCTCGAGCTGGCGCATGGCTCGTAATAATATAAGCTTAGGTTCGAAGCGCTCGTTAAATCCCAATTAGCTTATACATTGGACTCCCGATAGCTATAGTGGTATTCTCGATAATAGCATATACTCAATTGTAGCATATAGTTGGCTAGTCTTAAGTGAGTCAGTATATACGGGGCGCAAATTTGTATCTTAATTGATGCAAGGCGCAAATTCTCGATCGCGATAGTAGCACACGAAAATCCGTTCCCGACCATATATATGCTACTATCGAGACTCCACTGTAGCTACCCAAGAATATCTAGCAAAGGACATATATTGAATCATATATGTATTACTTGTTCCCTATAGTCCAGAAGTATGGAGGGTTAATTGTTAATTTCCTAGCGCAAATACTGCGGATACCCTCTCAATAGCAGCGCAGGACGAGCTGATCATGGTGTTTATCACATTAACTGATTAAGTGTGAGTACTTTAGGTTTAATGAGGCAATCATGATCGAGGACGTGCTGATAACCGTGAATATAATGATCAGAGACGCCGACCCGTGAATTTACGACTTCAGTTTGACTTCATGTACAATTGTATCATTGTGGTTGACTGTAAAAGACAATCAGATGCCTCCCGG
This sequence comes from Morchella importuna, assembly GCF_003444635.1. Lineage (NCBI taxonomy): Eukaryota > Fungi > Ascomycota > Pezizomycetes > Pezizales > Morchellaceae > Morchella > Morchella importuna. The sequence goes on along the minus strand of NW_025763456.1, from coordinate 111,442 downwards.
TGATATGATGTGAAGATATCTACATGTGGTTTATATATATATAATCTATATCATGCAATAACTTTTTAACATCTTTTAGAGTCTGAAGAGCGTGAGTGGAAGGTAGCCCTTACTTTTAATTCTGGCAAACAAAGCTAGTATCGGTGTTATTTTTTGTTTGTAAAAGTTATATGGGACTTGTACAATTGTAACGACGAGAACATATACAGGGCCCCGCTATACATATGCTCAGCTGGCTAGAAAGGCTTGTCCAGTCGAGCTCCAGCTCTGCTCCCTCCGGACACCCCAGACAAGTACTCCAGGTAGATCAAGTACATGTACTATGTATGATCTAGGGCTACAATGAGCACACCTATCACCTTAATACGCGACGCGGTAGATACATGTATCTTCATCGACCGAGTAATAATTATAATTGTGGAATGGGAAGCTAGGAATATCACATACATACAGGTACTTGTATGCGCATATATGCATCATATCGTGATATATTGATATTGCACACATGTGATTAATTAGATTATTATAAAGCGATGTTTCTAGCTAATCTATAATGTGGCCAGCTTACAAGGCCTTGCTTGTTGCCATGTGCTAAGCTCACTTTGTGAGTTAATTAAGGCCTACGTACATGATGTAGTAATATTAGCGCAGCGGTATATATATACGGGATGGACGTACCTTTACCAAAGGTTCGTTCATGTACTAGATGTACATGTAGTTGTGCAAGACGGCGGCGCTAGTGCGCCCATATATGTTAAGCACAGATATATATTATGATATTATTGATCTTAATTAAACACACTCGAGTTACAGGTATGTTATATAAGCATTCGCGCATCATGATCAGATGTGATTAAGGTGTCTTCAATGTCATGGTACGTACGCGTAGATGTCGTATCTACATCCCTTCGTGTATTTTCACGACCAGGCGCTAATGGGCAGCTTTTACTCGGTAATAAACCTAACCCTCATTCCGTGAGCCTTTTGCTGTAAAGTCACCTTCTGTGACCCCTCCTATACCTTTTTCAGGTGTCTCCACAGTCTGTAGGTAGCTAGGGTTTTTGAGTATCACCACGCCGTCGCGGGCCTAATACAGTATCCGGTAGAATTATTGCAAAAGTCAGAGCTAAAGGAGTGGATTTGTTGGTCTGTGCTCGCAGCAAAAAACCTTTTAAGGGCCAATAGGACTATCGGGTCACGGAGAACCCACTTTCGCAATAATTTTACCAGATACTGTATGTCTCCGATTTTGTTTCCATCTAGTGATGATAAAGCGGATACATATTATATACGACACATGCTGTAAGTGTATACAGAATTGGTACATGCGTGTAATTATAACTAAATACATGTGGTAAATTTGAAGCCATCTAAATCTCACTAGTCGGAATTCGGAATAATTAAACATGACAGCTAGAAATGCTTAAACCCAATTAACTAGATGTACTTAAACATCGTGAATTTAATGAGTATAATTATAAGCTTATATATAATTATAAGCTTATATATAATTATAATTAATTATAAGGATAAATACAATTTCTCGAATTAATGGCGCCAAAACCGAATTGTGTGCAAGGCTTAATTAAATATAAAGGCCGAGAACATGAGCATATCTTGGGAAAATTAGAGAAGATCTGAAGGTCAATTAAACGCACGTGGCTTTCCGGCCATGACATGATGGGGGTGCACGTGGGGAATGACCACTCCGCAGTGCATGGGTACCTACAGCGGCCATCATTCCGGCACTTCCTAGATCACGCATTGATTTCCCGGGAGTTAACTATATACCAAGTACGAGCTGTACATGTAGTACAGTCGTTCACAGGGTGAGGACGAACACTGGGTGTAGACGAACAAGGATTTTTGGCAGCTTGGCTGTTTCTTGCCATATTGAGAACCCTGGTTCGTCTTCACCCAGTGCTCGACTGTACCCTACGTACGTACGCGTGAAACATTAACAAAACATATATCGATGTGGTAAATTTATCGAGTAATGTATGTACAGTCTGGTCACTGTTAACTTAAGAAACCTATGCCTGAGCTCAACACAAGATAGTGATGTAGGATGAAGACAACCGGTACTACCCACATAATTGAAGAACTCATATTTCGAAGTTTCTCTATTCTACACTCACATGGGTTGCCTTGGACATGGAGCACATGCGGACTTACTTCCCGAAAGCGTAACATCTGTCCGTTCCCCACCTCCTGCTCATCCCGTCGACAAAGTGAATCATAACATGCATGCATATGCCTTCGGTGACCTGGGCTGCTAGCTAGGGCTACTCGGAACATACCGCCATTAGTCATTCGATTGGTCGAAGTGAACGTATGAGTATTTGGGGTTGTTTAGCTCATCAAGCTTCTGCTTTAGACAATTGGGCTCATAGAGACATGTACCTACTTAAATTATACATGTAATTACATGTAAGTATCCACTACAATTACATATATATAGGTAAGTGTATGTAATATATATGTGTAGCTTGCTAATTCAATCCTACGATATTGTAGATTATGGTTGATACTTTATATTAATTAAGGCTACATGCACCTACATACAGGACATATATATTATAAATTACATGTATTGATGTGAGGCTGCTATATATATACATGTACTCCCAGTAGAAATGCGCTCGGGATTGCCCTCAAATATGAGTTGCCTTAGTCACCTATTCTATATAGCGTACGTTACGGAATAACTATTATATTTCAACATTTATAATCACGGTCGAATAATATGGCTAACATTTATATACGACGTACATATATATACAAGTTATAGTATTATATTATACACGTGTTGAAGTCACACATCAGATCACAGGTATATACTACACGTATGTAATAAATGCACTGGGCTAGTTTATCTTGCGACATTGATTTAGCTAGTACGACGTACGTGCGCGTGTGAATATATATATATATATATATATCTAATGCACACAATGGCCATATGGCCGATCAAACGTTCCCAACGGCAGGTGCTGCGCAGCAGCTGACCTATAAACATTACGCAGCCTGGTTGGCGTCGCATGTTAGTGGGCTGATGATATATTTTACAGGACAGGAAAGACATCTTTTTACCGCGCTGATCGGGGATGCATCGAAAAAAAGAAAGAAAAAAAAAAAGAAGGGTGCATATATCAGGGAATGCGCTTTTGGTACTCTAGATCCCGAGATGCTTATCTCAGCGGTTGATCTATCGTCCCCTACTCGCGGCTAGGATAAAGAACCAGAACATGCAAATACCTAGTTTGTATGGCAGCTCAGCGCCACTCCATACAAATAATCCCTGCTTTCTCACTTGCATGTTCTGGTTCTTTCTCCCTGACGCGAGTATATATGTAGGTAATGGCATCAGGAACTAGTGCATCAGCTGATGCATTTCGAATTTCCAAAACTCGAGACGGGAAATGCATCGTGAAAATGGATTACTTATGTGATAAATGTTTAATTAATGCATATGTATATATATATTATAGCGAATAGGTATATCAGGAGAATTAAATCCCGTGGTTATAACCCCTCCTCTGGAGCAAGGTACTCTCCGGCCTTACCTCAATTGCGATTTATATCAATATCAGACTACATGTAGTACCTAAAAGACCAATAATGATACATGTACGTATGTACTCCTAAACTACATGTATATATAGCTATAGATGCGTGCTACTAGCTACTAGACAGGAAAATGAGATGTAAACAACGCACGTCATGTAGGTATGTAATATAATTATAGCTATATAAAGTACTCTATAGATCTATAAACGGCCATGCCCACGTTTAAATCGACTATTTAACTGTGGTCGATACATGTATATATGTATGTATGTATATTACGTACATACATGTATGTACGCATGTATCTAGATTGTCTAGTATAATTGTTGATGATATGATATATAGATTATATAATTATATGTATATATACCTAAGCTAGGCCGGTGTACTACATACTACATGTACTACAATTTCCATACCATAATAATATAGGGCATGGGCGGCGCCACGATTGAGACTATTTATTCCCTGTAATTATTTGTGGCAAGTGTGATCGATCAATATTCATGATATTATGTACATGTATTAATGCCCAAAGGCAAGAAGCCAAAATTAAATTATAAAAACAAAGAATATCTAAATGGAAGGTCTTGTGTACATGTTACACGCACTCCAGCCTCCATTCAGCCTGGAGATATTTGACCGGGGAAGTGCAGATGAACCCGCGACCGGTAAAATTGATAAATGACCGATAATTAAACCTGAAGACTTTCCAGAGGATATAAATACGGGCACCGTAAATTTTATGGAGTTGTGTGAAGTTTTCAGTGTCGCAGCTCAGCCTCGTGGTATTCTGCAGATCTGCCACTACATGTAGATACAATACTGAGTACCTGCTTTTGATATTATATGTTATTGCTTGACAAGGTTTCTGTTTAAATAAGGCGTGCGTGTAACTACTCTACACCATGTATTGATGAGTAAAATAGTATTCAATGCGCCCCTATATGTATATTTATATGGTTTTAACGTGTAAATGTACATATGTCTATCGGCCTTATCGATAACAAAACGCCCTACATATATATGTAAATACTAGTAGTATATACAGCCGCATTTAAAAAGTATTGGCACCTCCGAGCCAAACTCACGAGGCAGTCCTTTCTACTTTTCAATTCTCATATTCGAGACAGTTGCCAGAGAGAGCTGCAATGTCTCTATTGCGGTCATACCTATCAATAAGTTGAGTATGCGCGAGTGCCATGGTTGTTGGTGGCTACAATTCGTGAACGACTCAATATATATAGTAGGATGCCAGTACTTTTCGAATGCGGCTGTACATAGATATTACAAGAGGTATTTATAAGGGTTCGCAGAGTATAAGCTGTTGACATGTGCAAATAGTCACTGGTGGATCATGGAATAAGACTAGTGGAGCTAGGTGGTTTTTTCTGTTGATCGTGTTTTCTATTTTGAGGTGAATATCGTTGAAAGGGAGCTCGAGATTCGAGATCAGATCAAGAATGTCTGCATGTATGCAAAAGCTTATCTAACTCGACTACGCGTACGAGTACCAGCCGCTATGGAATATCCGCCGTGATCTTCGTAAGAGCTTTAGAGGGATAAAAATGTGCCCCAAGCTAGGGCTGCAACGTGCAATTTGAAACTATAGCGGCTGCTGTACTGGTAGCCCTAGAGTCTGGGATTTATCGGGGTGAACGAAACCCGCAATTCGCGACCATTATATTATCACTTTGTAAATAACAGCAGTACGTACAGGTGGGTAATAAGTCATCAGACGGAACGCCACCAAAATACGCGTTTGCAGGCAAAATTGTGGCTAGGTCGTCTGATGACTTATTACACACTGCTGTACATGAGTATCGACACTCAGGATGTATGTAAGTATATACGTGTATTAGCACACCGCATATATCCAGAGTCATGAATTCACATGGAATAAATAGGTACAGCGCCGGACAGTCAAAATCAACCCTCATGTTCTTTTCAAGCCAGAAACTAGTCCTAATCGGGTAATAATGATCATCTAATTATCCCAATATGGTAAGAATTATCCCAAAATTAATGTGGCCGCCTTGGCATAAAGCTATTAAAGTTATTATTTCACACCTATGTTTTTTTCGGGCAGATTGCACCAAATGTTTGAGGGGTCATAGTGCAGCCAGTCTTAATTATTTTAAATCCCCTTTTATGGGGATGTTTACAACTATGATTAGACCCATTTTACAAAAGAACATTATTTCTGGACAAGTGTTGCGTTGTTGAAAGTCGATGGGGTGAAGGGGAGTCGGTGGTTGCTCTGGCCGGCTGGTTTTGGCTGTCCGACACCGTATAAAACTACTGTATGTAATAATAAGAATTTTAATAACGAGGTGCATGTGTTACCCTCATCATTATACATGAATAGGTGATGGGGACACGTCGCATACAAGCCCCTAATATGACGGCACCAGCTCAAATCAGTTGAGGGGATGTCTGACAGCTCAAACGGAAGCTCGTAGAGTTCAAGCGCATACATGCCGGAGAAACTCCAGTGTATCCGTTGTCGAGATCCCCACACTTTCGTCTGGCTGGTGTTAGCGGTACTTTTGCTAGCGCCTGGTGGACCCTTCGCCGGGCTTTCGGTGAGTGGGTTAGGGTGTGAGGTTGAGAAGTCACCTCCCTGGGTAGTTTAATTCTGCCTACCCACCAACTATAATATTATGTGTTTAGAACCAGCTTGAGATGCTTCAGTGTGCCGGGATAAAAGTGTTGGCGTGATCCCTTGACTCCGATCTCTATTTCTTTCCCTCTCGCTCTCATTTTCATGTGGCCACAAAAATCGCTCAGGCTTCCTAGTACGTAGGCAAACATAAAGGCAGGCAGGCAGGCAGACCCTGTATAATTTACTTCTTCTATATGTTCCCGGTTTCTAATTTAGAAAAGTGCACGCGAAGAAAGCATGCAAGAAAGGAGGAATAATATTAAGAAAAGAAGATGGTGATCATGATGACAGCCATCCTGGTATGCATTGTGAACGTTGAAGTGTTAGCTGAGGATATGGACATCCCTTGACTCCTGGCGTTCATTGCGACTTGGGATAGTGTCCCGTACAATATCACCGATACGATATATAGATACATGTAGAGTATGTATGGTAGAGTAGCAGTACAGTACGATAAGTGAAGTACTCTATATACAGGGTAGAATTGAAGTAGGTGCTCTACTAATTGATACTGTAATGTTAGGGGTCAGTAGGCTAGGAGAGTTAATTTGTTTCCCCTCGATCGCCCCGTGCCACAAACGCGCAGCCCACCCGGTACAACCACAACCATCAGCATGTAGTTAAAGCTTGCGGTAAGTGTGGGAAGTAAGCACAGACGATTATGCAACTGCCACCTCCCAGTACCGCTTCTCAGTAAGTCCGTGCACGGCTACTGAGCATGTATTTATCCCAGTCCTTCCTGGTCGACTTCGGGCTAAGTAGCACCCAAGTCCCTCCTCGCCATGTTCGGGTCTGGCTTCAGATTCGCTAATTTAGCTGTTACCATATCTGATGCGTTTCCTTCATCCATGGTCCGGACCCATAAGGCTTACGAAAATTGACAGGGCGTTGATCATTCACAAGGGTTTTCTGGAGAGGCAGGTGGTGGCCCGTAGTGTTGTAGGTGAGAGCAGAGTACCTATACATGTATGTACCTACAAAGTACCTACTCTACTCCTACTACATACACATACTACGCCTTTAGTACACATTCGTAAGTAGATTTGCATCACACGGCAAGTGGAAATCTCCGTGGTTTTCCTCGTTTAGAGCCCCATTTACGTCGAGTAATGTTTGATGACGAGCATGACGAGAATCCAACAGAGCCTCTTCTCACTATATAAGTACCTCAATATACCTGTAAGCACAGGTAAACATTCATAATTACTGCCATGCAATCGCCAGGTAAAGTACGATAGAGGATAGAATAGATACATGTTAGTACATCTACAGCAAAACCTATCATAATTCCACACCCACGATGGCCGAGCTCTACTAGAATTATCGGGGGGATGGAACTTGGAGAGAGGTATTTGTTAGCGAACCACAGGTTTTGTTCCCTCCGAACATGGAGTTTCGAGGGGGTGGAATTATGATAGGTACTAAGTTCGCTACTAGTGGATATAACACAACACTATAGTCGCAACTCGATATGCCGGATCTCAATACGCCGGATCCCTTGCTATCCCGTACGAAATCCTCTGGGGTTTTGGTTTTTTTTTACTGCAAAATCAATTTGCTATCCCGGATTTTTTGCTATCCCGTATGAAATCCTTCGAATCTTGGCAATCCGGCATATCGAGTTGCGACTGTACTCTTAACGCTCTAGCTATAATAAGGACTTGAATTATGAAAACAACGTGTTATGCAGCTATCTACTTGGGCTTTGAAGTTTACACACACACACACACACACACACGCACACACACACACACCCTCCAATGACAAAGCGCTCTTCCTAGAACAGTCTTGTATGTGTATCTACATACTTAGACAAATCCCCGGACGTGAGAGATCGCCGCTTCACTCACTTGCCCAAATGTTTGGTCATTGATTCACCGTCTCCTCTGGAGTTGTACCTCCATTGATATCTAGTGTTCTTATGTACTGTCTCGTTGGTGTTCTTGAATTCAACTTGGGACTTTGTTGGACAAATGGGGAAATAATTATCTTTTATGTACATACATGTCCAGGCCCTGGACAACTTCAATGTTGTCTTAAATATCCCACGGCCTTTCCCACTAGCCTTCCTCTCGAAGAATATCGCCCGCGGGCGTACCTCCCTTTCGCGATTGACGGGCATGTATGCATTGTGAGAAACAATTGGGGGTGAGGGAGGGGGGATGGTGAGTTATAAATGGGAACCCGGAAAAGACAGGAGAGAAGGATGAAGCCAGCGCCCAGTGTTACGGCTTAATCAGGTATGTACATTTTAATGTGAGTACAGATGTACATAACTGCATGGTTGAAAAGTGACGGGGGTTGCCAGTGGAAAAAGAGAGATTGATTCCCTGCAAGATCTCATAGGACTGGTTGGCCATGAAGGCCTTTCCCCCACGGATATACACTCTATCCGTCCCCTTTCCCCGTTACCCTTCCCCTTTCCCAGGCATAGAAGAGGGAGAAGGAGAAGGAGAAGAAGGGCAAGGAGAGGCAGCACAACGGCGGCAAGCAGAAACAGAAATACGCACAAACCTGGTAAACGTGCAAATTCGTTCAACTGATATCCTCTTCTTGCCATCTCCGGCGGGCCCGCCATTCGATCTGCCATTATCAAACACCCAGCTCACGACGGCGGTGGTAGTAGTGGTGGTGCTCGTGTTGCTCTCCCCTCCTGCCCAAAGCGTCTATTCGACCCAATTCTTAAGTACTTGTTTTGCGGTTTTCTTCCTTCCTTTGTTTTTCGGGAAGAGAAAATCAATTCAGAAAATCTATAATTAAAAGGGACAGAGAAACGGGAAAGGAAAGAAAAGAAAGAAAGGAAAAAAAAACAGAACGAAGAAAAAAGTAAAAAAGAAAAGAAACCCATAACACAGGCAAAACCCCAATAACAAAACAATTCCCCCCTCCTACAATTGCAATTCCTTCCCCCCGAGACCCTGACAAGCCCGACGTTCCCATTTGGAGAGAGTTCAAGCAAGCAACTTAACCATTCATCCATCCATCCAGACTATCCGCACTTTGCCTCGTCTCTAGTGCGTCACACTGATCTACGCGCAGGAACTTTCACTGCACATAGCACATATTAGATCACGGGTACCACAAGCACTCTTGTTGAGGTGGGGAATCCTGAAGATTTTTGGCTTGTGTGGTCCGTGGTACGGAGGTACTTATAACTTATAACGCAACAGCAAAACAACCGCTGAGGGTACTCCTTGTTCCGTTCCCGCGCTGCTGAAGCTGTCCGTTCTTAGAATTTGGACATTTAGACATCTGTCTGTCTCTGTCGCACAATTGCGCATCCTGCCCTCTACAATCCCGCTCTCCCACCACCCCCCCCTCCCCCCCGCCAGTCATCGGCTTCAAACGCATCGCGAACTTTCCCCTTCTACTGAGTGAACCTCACTGCGTCGCCCCAATCCTACTCATCTCACTCACGCTCATCCTCCATACTCGCGGTCTATGTTGCCTCAAGTGGCTGTCGATTCTGTTCCCCGGCGACTATTACCTCAACAAGCAATGAGCATGCAGCAAAGCATAAATCTCTCCCCGACGGACCTCGGCGGTCAAAGGGAGAACCACAGGAGTATGTTCCCCCTGGATAATTTTCCGTTCACCCCTTCAAACATAAAAATAATATAATTTAAAAATTTCTTGAAAAGAGAGAAGGGTCGGTGTCTTTGGTCATTAGCTAACTATCACTATTACCAAAGACTATGTTTTTGTTGATGAACACAACCGACACAAAAGGCTCAAGGGTTAGCGTTCAATTGATATTAAGATATTTGACTCGTAAAACTAACCCAAGAGTTTAGTTATGCGAGCATGCGAAGGATGTCGACGCCGAAAAATTAAATGCGATGCTGCTACAACGAATACATGGCCTTGCTCAGCTTGTGTACGCTTGAAACTTCACTGCGTTCCGCCCATGGTACAGTATGATCGCGATTTCGCACCCAGTCAGGTTGTTATGGAACAAGAAACCAACGGGGATTTTGAGAATTCAAGTGCGAGCGGCGAAGAAGACCTTATGCAACATGCCTCGGGGCATATCGTAAGGAAGACAAGCAGGACAACTGTCCCCGGATATCACAGTAGAGACGGAAACACCGCCTTTCGAACACTTTCACCCTCTGAACACCATGGACCATCGCATAGACCATCGAATACGCTCGCGTATCCGGGAATCACAGGTGGGGAGGTTGTAGAACCACTTCATTTTCAAGCTCCTGTTTACCAGACACAGCCCGTGATGAGGCAGCAAGACCAATGGGCGGCCGAGAGCGACTATGCATCTGCTGCCCATGTCAGTGGAGTATTGGGGCAGCTCAAAATTGACGATAGCGGTGTGGGTATGTTACGTCTTTCTGGTTTAAAAGAGTGATCGTGTAACACTAAATCCGGATCAGCAAACTACATATCGGCCCAAGGAAGAAGACTTGCGGAGACACCTGCATATGAACCATGGACGGAGGAAATTGAGCCGAATCCGTCGTTTATGCCTGGACAGCATGAATTTGCAGTCAAGATAAGGCCTGAAGACATGCCTACTGACGATGAGGCTATGGAAATGTTTGGCATATTCTTTAACCACATACACCCGTACATACCGATCGTCAATAAGGCAGCATTTTATCGACAATGGAGTGCATCGCGTGACTCAATATCACCTTTACTTCTTGAAACAATCTTTGCATGTGCTGGCAGATTGACAACAGATCCAGCAAAGGGACTCAAGTGGATAAGCATGGCAACAAGTTGGTTTCTAATCCTTGTAATTAGATGGGAGGCGAATTGCTCACCCTTCTGTGTCCAGGACATGTTGACTGTTTTTTCGATGTACCGCGGCTTAGTACGGTTCAAGCTTTGTTGCTTCTGCTCAAAGCAAGAGAATCTGCGCCGCAAAGAGGTTATTTCTTCCGCTCCTGGATGAGCGTAGTCAGTATAATAGCGATGGCTCGTGATCTCGGCCTTGATAGACACAGTGATTTGCATAAGCATGGAGTAGGATGCGGAGAGAGCCCCCTCGATTGCATGACGCGAACTCGTGTCTGGCAAGCATGCTTCGTTTTCGAACTTATGATTTGCGCTCCGCAAGGTATGCCCTTGATTTTTGATTCGGACCGTCATTTTCTCACAACTCGACAGGCCGTGACATTATGCAGATCAGTCCTGAAAGCATTGATCTCACCACACCACTTGGCTCACCAGATTTGGATGAGAATGAAGTAACTATATATCGCAACTTTATATACTTTGTGTGGCTTATCAAGAATATTCGTCGGATGAATGATGTGCATGCAAAGCTTAAGGCTACACCAAACTGGAGGAATGACCCTCAATTCTTAGATTCCGGACCAAGCCTGGATACCTGGGCTTATGAGCTCCCACCGAATCTTCATGTGGTGGTAGTCACTGATCTTAGTCACCCTGGTCCTCAGATCGACTCCCACTTCACAGGAAATCTTCAGATTTATTATCATTTAGCTCGGATAATGCTCCATCGTCCCGCGCTGGCCTTCGGAAAGACTTTCTCTTTGGGTGGAGAGTGGAAGACACACATGATGATATGTACGAACGCAGCGAAATCTATGCTTAGATTGGAAGAAACAGTCTTTGAGCAGTATGGGATGCTGGGGTTACAATGCATGCTCCGGGGTGTCAATTTCACCATATATGCTTTGCTCACTTGTGCTATGATACATCTGGTGAATTGAAATTCCATTATAGGCTCTTCCAATGTCTTGGCTGACCTTCCTTAACAGATCGCGGCCACGTGCCCGGACCCAGAATTCAACTCAGATGCGAAAGATTATTTCACGAGAACAATGAGGATCTTAGAAAACTGCATTGATAGCTCGGCCTCATCTGAGGTTAAAGGTCAAATTGAGACTTTGCGTCAAGCTTTTTCACTCGACCTAAGTCGACCTTTTGTTTTGAATCCAAATTTTCCTTTTTACCCAGGCGTTTCAGCAGCAGTTGATCCAAGTATCACTCGAGCTTACACTCAAGGGGAAAGCCCACACTCGACCCTTACAGCCGGTGGCCCAGCGAATTATTCGCATCCTTTGTCTCCACCACATTCCACAGGCGACGGCGAGTCAAAAGGGGAATCCCCGGCAGCTGTCCAGTCATTAGTGATGTTAGCAGCAGGTCAAGGAACTCAGAACCCCCCCGCGATCGTAGACAACATGGGGTGGAATCCTTCTAGACTATTCGAGTTCGTTCCCCTAAAAAAGATGACTGTTGTAGGATACTGATGGTTTCTTAGTAATTGGAATACTGCGTTTGGGATAAATGGTTCCGTGTCAGCTATACCTTCTGGTATAGCCGGACATCATCATGAAAGTGGGTTGGTTGATCCGCTTGGCGGTGGGCGTCCACCTTCATCAAGCTCCTATGTGCCTACAACTGTAGGGGTTTCGCACTCATTCGTGTCCCCTGGTATGTGGCAAGATTCTGTAGCTGCGGCCGCCGTTTTCAGCGATTCAAACAAACGACCGTTCCCGTTTGGCGGGGAAACTGTATGGAACACTCCAGGACCGTCGCAAGACCGACCTGAGACTGTACCACCATCGACAGCCCTGCGGTCAGAGGCCGGCCGAAGAAGTCGTTAACCCCCGAAATAACGAGCATCGACGACTTCGAGATCTTCACCAAACCAAGATGTGGTAGTATGCCAAATGCTTCACAGGTATCCTTACACATTATCGAGGAACTTGAAACAAATCTCATAAGTTGTCTCCTAAATCCCTCTTTACCTTTGAATCCCAATATGCGGTGACCGCAACACTGATATTTCCATTTCTTATTTCCTTTTGCTCGATTTCCATTGCGTTTGGCGTGCTGGCTGTGTGTATAAACATGTATTTTTGGAAGGTGTTTTTTTTATGTGGACCTTGATTTTTTGGTTTGTTATTCTCCATTTTCAGTTACTGGAATGATTTTTCCTTCTCTTTGCTTGCTCGAGCGCCAGATCTTACTATATGGGGTAATCCTTTTCGCTTTTTTCTCTTAAGGGGGCTAGTTTGTCTGATCGTTATAAGAATATTTTTCCCTTGATCCTCCCGGCTTTCTTTCTTTTTTTATTTCTCAAACTTTTGTGGATTGTTGGGGATCGGCATTAATGAAAGATCTTTTTATGTCTTATTTTTTTTTTTTTTTTTTTTTTTTTTTTACTTAAAATGAGTGGCTATTTATAATAGGGTATAGTTATCTGGAGGGTCGAATGATAACATTGTGATATTTATATTAGGTTCAATGGAAAATAGCATGTAGTAATCATAGTACTCCCCTTGAATGAGGGGCCCAATTAATCGACCATGTCCGTGAAGCATTCGGCGCCCCCACTCGAAAACAGTTGGGGGCCGTTCATCATTTTCCATAAGGCTACATCCGATCGAGTTTTATCAGCCCTGTCGAGTAGTACCAGATCTCTTAGGTACCGAGGTGCTGGTTCATCCTGTTTAATTCCGTACCGCTGCATGCAAAGAATTGCCACTGTTGATGCTTGTTGCCGCAAGAGGAAGTAAACGCCGAAGAAGCCACTGCATGTCAAGACTACGAATCCCAGGAATAAGATTTGACATACCGGTATTTCCCAGGTCATATGGGGTCCGGTCTTGGGTTTTGGTTCGACAATGAGATTAGCACATTCTAATTATAATTCATAATTTCCATACACGATCTAGGCTAGCTTGAAGACCCCGCCCGGGTAACTTCAAAACCGGATACAATATTTGAGTACCGATATTTCTGGGATATACGCCCGTGGGCTTAAAGCAAAGTACTGGTCGAAAAATGCTTGCTGATTGGCCTAAGTCACGGGAATATGCATACACCACCGGTTTTCCTTGACTTTCTTCCTACCACTTTGCTTTAAGCCCATGGGCGTATATCCCAGAAATATCGGTACTACATGTATATACCGTACCTAGATGTTCCAATATGTGGTAGCTCCGCTAGCTCTAAGTGATTTATAGACCTCACAATTCGTACAAGGCAGACACCACACAGAGCCGATCTTTGTAATTCTAATTGCCAGTGAATGAAGAATATCTCACAATAGCTCTGGGAGATCGCTGTCGGACCATATGCCAGGACCCGGTCCATAGGTACGTATGCATATATATACGAGGAGCAGAATTCAGATCCCTTCTAGTACCTGTGCATGTGATTGATTTCCTACAACATGAGTACAGATGCCCGGGCCCTTATGGAAGCAGACGTTCCCATCAGCTCCGAGGCTACCTCACCTATCCTTTTTGTATGTTACCCATGAGATTGATACCTGCTGTATCCATTGAATCTAATTAGTAGTGAGGGCGCTAGGTGTAGGGTTAGGTTTTAGCAAAACTTTTTCAATGTATTCTTTTATAGCTTATAGTTGATATATATAAAAAGTACTTATATTATATAAGAATCCGGAATTAATTTCTATATTGTCTGAATTCTGATAGGACTTGTATAAAATTACAAGCAAAGACAATCAAATCAAGCATCGCGATCTTTAGGCGATCCCAATTGCTTATAGTACTTGGAATTATGTAAACTTCCGAGTTAAATCGGAGTACTAAATATTATATACCGTAGTAATACCACAACAATACCGTAACCCTACGGTTTTTGCCAGATATGGTACTGGATCCACCCGCTTTTTTGGTAATGTAGCTTGGGGAAAGTCTCGAGAGCTCGGAGTCAAGCCGAATTGATCACTCGGTCCGGGCGCCAAGACAATTAACTGTTCTGTTCTCATTATTTCACCTACACGTGACCGAAATTCCAGGCGGCCTATAAGTAAGCTCGAATTGCGACTTGATACTAGCAATGCCGACAATTTTGTGGGTCACGTGCTGCGTTGACTTGGTAGAAGATCCGGAATATCTTGCAATACTAATCATTGATCTCTGGAAGTGATGACGTAGTAAATAAATAGGATATTGATTTTGTTTAATTCATTAATTGCATAATAGGATATTGAGTGAGATTGACTCTAGTTCAAATCCCCTAGCGTTTGCATTTTGTTTTATTGCCGTTATTTCTTGAGGCTGACCTGTATATTGAGTTTATGAATATTACAAACTGGGGATTGATTAAGTTATGGAAGCACGCTGTTGATAGAGAATTCCCAGTAGATTTGATCTTAGCTTAGTACATAGCATGATCTTGTTCTCTTCCAAGGGCCTAATCCATATTGTCCATATGACAATTTCTAAACATTAATATTATGATTAGCAAAAACACAAAGTCTCTGGCCATGTATAGGGCATATACTGTCATGAGCACTGTGGTTGGGACGTCAGTTGTCAGCGACCTCAGATTGTCTTAGACTTTCAGGTCTTTCGTCAGTGTTAGCGGGGGTCTGTCCCATATTTTTTGTGTCCCCCAACTCCTTTGTCAGTAGTTAGGATTAGGGAAATCCATTATATTTGACACTCATGGGTGCATGGCTAGGGATTTTCTCCTGCGTTCCGTCTCGTACGCCCTCTGTACCTTCATTAGGCAAGCGATCAATCCGGTGGTTAAAGAAAAAACTCACAGCAGAGTTTGTCCCATTTTAAAATGTATTTGTCAGTCATTTTTTTGTCTTGTCCAGCATTTCGTCAGCGTCAGGAGCACCCTGTTCTCACAAAAAAGTGTCAAAATGAAATCTTGTCCAACCACAGTGCTCGTGACAGTATACTGGTCTTGGTGGTATTAAATCCACCTCATAGAATACTGGCCGTGTATATATACCCCCGAGGCGATGTCCTCGGGGCAAAGACACGAGGACGCTAGCGTTCGCCCCCGTGGACCGATCGTAATAATAGAAATTATACTTGCAAGCCGTCCCCCGATCCCTTGAAATGAATCAATCACCCCATTTTCCTCTAGATCCATCCAAACCGCCAGTACTATCTGTAATTAATTATGTAGCTCAAATTTTGCTTATATCCATGATCGCATTATATTTGGCTTGGTTGGAGCTTTCAATATGTTAGGACCCGTGCAACTTAGAAACAGATCAATAGAACGTCTCGAGACACATGTATGTACGTGTATGGGTGAGAAATATGTACCCTCCTGCACGTATGTGCTGCTGTTGCTGTTTGAGATAAGACAAGCTTATATTAAGATGCATGTCTCAGCACCTGGTAAAGGGTCCATAAGTGTGCATCTAAGAAGCTATACGAGGTAAATGTAGTTATGTACTTCCACATGTACAAAGAATCGGTTTTCTAGAAAAAGATAGCTAGGTTGGTACTACCAGAACCAGTCTATAACTACATAAGTCGGAACTTGACATATTGTTCGAACTTGTGCGGCAAAACAAGATCAATTTGCATCTCCCTTTTTCATAATTTCCTTATTTTTATAGAGACACATTATTATTTTGGCTGTTACACAAATTGCAGTCAACCAAATCTTCAATCCCCGCTTAATAAATCAATCTAGATGTACTTGGTATGATAGTTATGACTGATTACACACAGAATACATGCAAAAATAATCAACGAACCTTCGTTGTGATGGTGTGCGCATAGATATGATTAAGAGAATTTTTTGTTTACTTCCAGTATATTTATTAGGGTTGGGGTTCACGTATCTCGTGTGAGGTGATATGATCGACATATTGGTCAATGGCTAAAAATTAGAATGGAAAAAAGATGGAGATTGACAGGTGATGGAAGGATTACAATGGGTGCCACGGTTAGGTGAGGGTAGAGCTAGCAAGGTGCGAGTTTTTTTGGCTTTGTGTATTTGGTCCATTTGTGCTTTCTTTCCTCGTAGCCAGCGTTCGGCCCTGTGTGTGCTACAAACATGTCATGTGAGTAAAATAAATTTGTAGGGAGACCACCAAGGTGTCCACGTGTGCGGTACCTTCATATAGGCAACTCGCACAATATATATCATTTTCGCAGCCTGAGCACCGATACTCTCCGTCTTCATTACATATACCTGCAAATTTAGAAAATATATGGTGAGAATCCTTTAAAGCCTATTACTGTTGTAATATGGAATAGCGAAAAGACTTACAGCACCATGTATCAGATTCCACCAGGACTGGGTCTACATCGAACCTTTGCTTCGTTCTCGGATCCATTCTAGGGGCAGGCGGGAGTTCCAACCCCCCCAGAGCTTCAAATCGCTTGAGAAGATCCTCATCAAGTTCGGTCTTTTTCGGGGTAGGGGGTCTCTCCCGGTCGCGCGTTTGCGATCTCTCCTCATCAAAGTCATTCATGCTGATTCCGTGTGCCCTTTCAAACTCTATCTCATCTTTGATCATTTTCAAAATATCCTCCTCCGCGTTTGTATCGCTTTTAATGCCTTCTTCAGATATGTTGCTTTGCAGCCAAGTTGGTACCACCTCAACGCTAGCTTCCTTTCTACTCCTAACTTCTGGTATAGAGGTCGGTGTCTTTATATCCGCGAGTAGCTGTTCAATCTTCTTCTCATCGATTTCATCCAATGTCCATGATTCACTTTCCGAACTCAATGCGTTGATAAGTTCCTGAATGTGATGGGTGGTGGGTTAGAGATTAGAGTGTCAGGTCTTCAAATTCTCTCTGAATTGGTACTCAAACCTGTATGGGTAACTCCTTATTAAATCCATAGTATCTATCGCTTGCGATCTTTTCCGATAGGCCCTTGCTCCTTCGAGAGACTGGTGGTTTCTGGGACATTTTCTCGAAACGCATGACCAACACATCGACGTCATGATCATTATTTGATTGTGATTCAGAATCCCGAGTGATGGGTGCAGCGGTATTTCTATATTATAAATATTCATTAATAAAGGAATTGATTGGCGTCCCACTCTTTTTAGGATTGTGCTAGCAATAGTAATATAATGTATTGTATGCAATTACTTACTCTGACTCCAGAGAGTGCCTCAACGCTGCCAGGCGGCGAGCAAGATCATCATCCATGAAGTTCTAAGGCACGTTCTCGATGCGCAGGCAAGTTCACGTTGCGTTGTATCCTTATCGTATAGTTCGGGATCGCTTGTTGTTGGTCTAGATAGTAACGATAGGTATCAAGGAGGGGTTAGGGTTCTTCTGGAGTGGTTCGATCTTCTCCTCGATTGTAGCAAGAGGGTAATTAAACACATAACATTACCCGGAAAACTATGGGACCAGATGCAGGGTTCAAAGCTAGCGGCATACACGTACTAAATGAAGAACGGATAGTCTAGCTAAGCTCAAGAAAAAGTACTTTCACAGGATACAGAAATCAATGAACATGAGAGTCTCTTTCGACTTTCTCGTCAGTGGATTCACGGTTGGCTGTTCAATCTCACGGGATAATTTCTCGTTATCTTCCTTCGATGACTCCTTGCTTTCGACCCAGTCTCTCGCAGTCTCAGTTATCACTATAATTACGTCGATTTTGGTATTTCGCTATTGGCGATCTCTTAAGTATGCAGCAGTATCCTACGAAATTCCAATACCAAAGCAATGCAGCGAAGAATGGACAGGTGATATCCTGGACAATCCTTCTATAAGGGTCAGTGAAGCTCGTTCCCGGATGACGTTACCAAAACTTACGAATAAAAGACCACTACAGATAACAACATCAATTGCTACTGTCCCGCTAATGGAAAGTTTCTGGGAGAGGTTACACCGGCATCTCCAGAAGATATTGACAACGCGATTGCAAAATCCGCTGTAGCTCAGAAACAATGGGCCAGAACATCATTTGAAGAACGGAAAAGAGTCCTCAGGACACTCCAAAAGTAAGTCTATAGAGCAGCTAAATCCATATATTACTGGGTATTTGATAATCTAATGGATCGGTAGGTATATACTTTCAAACAGGGATATAATCATCAAAGCAGCGTGTCTTGATTCAGGCAAGACGCGTATCGATGCATCCTTGGGTGAGATCTTGGTTTTAGTTGAGAAAATCAAGTGGATATTAGGTTACGGAGAGAGCGCATTGAAACCCGAGAGAAGGTCCGTTTCATGGCCACTGATGTGCTATAAGAAGGCAGAAGTACGTTATGAGCCTTTGGGAGTTGTCTGTGCTTGCGTTTCCTGGAAGTACGTTTCTTTCATATTTCATAATAGATCAGTCATGCTATTATATCACATATAACCACTGGAGTTAGCTCTAACATGCTATTTGCACTTAGTTATCCGGTGAGTTTTTACACTAGACGTATAGTTAGAACCGTTGGAGTATCTAACTCACGTGCAGTTCCATAACTTGCTTTGTCCTATTGTCAGTTCTATTTTTGCTGGTAATGGAATAATTGGTAAGTTCTCTTGTATCGAGTACTTCAAGGGTCTGTGAAATAACAAGGAATACAGTCAAAGGAAGTGAAAATACAGCATGGAGTTCCCATTATTTTATCTCAATTGTAAAGGGTGCGCTTGAAGCTTGCGGACACAATTCAGATCTGGTAGAGGTAATATACGCAAGCCTTATGTATTTGACACAATCATCAGTTGACTTATGCTACGTAAGTCTATTACATGTTGGCCTGACGTGGCTCCGCATCTCACATCTCACTCTGGAATATCCCATATAACATTTATCGGATCACGCCCGGTGGCTCACCACGTGGCTGCCTCGGCCTCGAAATCATTAATACCTCTCTGCATTGAACTTGGCGGAAAGGATGCGGCTATTATCCTTGACGATATTCCGAATGTGAATATTCTCTCTTCAATCCTCATGCGTGGTGTATTCCAGAGTGCTTCTCAGAACTGTGTGGGTATCGAGCGGGTGATCGCACTCCCAAAGGTCTATCCTCGGCTTGTTAATATCTTAGAAGAGAGAATAAAGCTTCTCCGGCCCGGATCGATCTTAGACGGCGATGAAGTGGATTGCGGTGCAATGATATCATCGGCCGGCTTTGATAAACTTGAAGAATGGATACACGACGCTGTTCAAAAGGGTGCAAAGTGTCTTGTAGGAGGGAAACGATACTTGCATCCCAAACACCCTAAAGGACATTACTTTTCACCTACACTTCTCATCGACGTAACTCCTGACATGTTGATTGCACAAAATGAGACATTTGCCCCAGTTTTCGTGCTAATGAAGGCTGGTGATGTTCATGATGCCATAGATATCGCGAATGGGACGGAATTTGGTCTTGGCGGGTCTGTCTTTGGAAGAAACAAGAGGGATCTCCAAAAGGTTGTACAAGAAATGAAAAGCGGAATGGTATCAGTAAACGATTTTGGAGTTTATTATCTTAACCAGTCACTCCCATTCGGCGGAGTTAAAGGCTCTGGTTATGGACGATTTGCCGGCGAGGAAGGTTTACGGGCGGTTTGTAATCTGAAGGCAGTTTGCGAGGACATATTCCCTGGTTTGTTGAGTACTGCGATTCCACCGGTGGTGGATTATCCTATTAGAAATGGAGATAGAGGTTTGAACTTCACTACAGGTGCGTTATTTTTATGCTCACAACCCTTTGTTTTAGCTGCGTACTTACATCTTATAAATAGGCTTGATCGAGTTAGCTTATGGAGAGACCTGGAAAAGGACATTCGGTGGGCTCTGGAAACTGGTCACTAATTTGTAGAAATACGGCCAAATGCCACGCAGCTAAGATAAAGAGCTCTAATAGGGTGGAATTTTGGTTAGTTTCGGTATGTTTAGTTGAGCTATTTTCAAGTACCTAACTCTTATTAGAGTTCTCAGCCTTCAACTATTTCTATAATGATATATGTGATGCTAGATTTCAGGGATTTTAAGTGAGGTTTGTTGTGTATTGCGGGTGAAAATAGACGTTTCCTGCCAGGCGCAAGAGTTACAAGGAAAAGAGAGCGGCAAAAGTTGATAGGAGCACTAAAGAACCACAGGTGGGAACAATTGTTAAAACAGAAATGGGATATCGAATTCACATGGTGTTAATAATAAGAGATAGATAGATAAAATAGCGGAAATCAGTGCGTGTTTCTTCCCGTAATGATACCCCCAGTGTTCAGGGGAACCAGTCGGAAAAAAAAAATGTAGAACCAATATCAAAGCGGCATTGATTATTGATTATTGGTCTCCATAAGTAAGCGAACATTAACGTTGCAACCAAAACATGTATGAGAGTGCAACTTTAAACTCTTATTTCTCCGCAAACACAAGGATATAGAGAAAAAGAGTCTAATATATGGGTTCCTCAGTAATGACAGTACCTACAGCTAAAATACCATTGCAGGAGGCCACTTTCAAATTTGGATGTTTTTAGTTGGTTTCTATCATTACCATCTCCATGTTTGCCACTTATGGTCACTCGAAATTAAAATGTTATGGGTATCAAATGAGAAATTTGAGTACATCAGCCAGCAAAAAACCGGTTTTGTAACGGAGCCAATCCAACTGTCTGTAACGGCAGCTATGTAGTTCGGCTAGGCAATATATTGGAATATGAAGAGGAGGTATTGCGCAGGGGGATTAGGATTTGTAATGAATATTTCTAGTATGTTCTTTCAGTTTTTGTTACGCAGAAGTATGAGTCACCATCGGACAAGGGTATTGGATATATAATGGGGTGTTGTCCTTTGCTATTTCTTGATTCCTTTTCTTTCCTTTTCTCTTCACATGTAACGGAGTCACTTCAACTGTCTGGTATATGAGTACACACAGGGCCCGGTTACATGCTGAGAGTTATTGTTAGAAGCCAGTTGCACAGTGACATGCAAGTACCGGCAGTGTGGTTAGCTACCAGCTGTCAGAGTAACTACAGTCTGAGCGCTAGGAAGAGGATCTATTCATGGAAATAATGACTGACGAGTCTATGCCCCGCCAATGACTAGAAGGCCAGCCAGAGTGAAGCTCTGAATGCTCAGCGATCCTCTATATCCTCTGAGCATGATAAGTGCGCCGGAAGTGGCACGGACTATGCCTGGGAAGTCTACAATAAACAAAGCGCTCTACAGCAACGATTAAGCTTACACCTGAGCGGCAGCTCATTCATGCAGGTACCGGTTGTGCGTCAACCAAGACTGCAGGTGTTACAAAAGGCTTTGACTAAGGGTGGTTGCCTTCGGAACCAGAAGCATCCGCTAACGCTTAGAGAGAAGCGCGGTAGCGGTGGTATTGCTTCCCTTCCACTGGAAGGCATCACCGGAACTTAGTGAGGAAGTAGGAACAGCTGCACGGAATGCTTTGGAGTATAAGTACTCAGGATCCTTCCTGCCCAACTATCCGTTTCTCCCAAGTCTTCATCGAATCTATTAAGTATTTTTCTCCTCGATAGCAGAGCCCTTAAAGATTATTGAGTTTTAAGTGAAAGAATCTTTGAATAATCTAAACCTGATTTCTATCATGCACTGGCATGTCCACATCTTTCTATCGGATTCTAGCGATACGTAGAAAGACGGTCCCCATTACAGATAATCTTGAAGGCTCAAGTCACTTTCAGATTATTCTTCCTCTTACGACATGTCTGCCCTCCCGGTTCCCCAAGTGCCCCTTCAGATTGAATGGCAACCGGCAGCTTTAGAATTCCAAGAGGGTCAGACACAGTTGATCCACAAGCCTAGGACGGCGCTCCAGTCCTACATCCCAGGATGTGAGCCCACTTGGCAAGATACCGACGAAGTCACCCTACAGGACTTCTTTGCGGAATTGCAGAGCTACCTTAAGCACAGCGTGCAACAGGAAGTCATCAAGGCTGGCAATGCGCTAGCCTTGGTGCAAGAAAAACAAGAAGCGGAGGCAGTCCTGTTCAGGGATGCCTCCGGCTACATGCTAGAACAGGTCTCCTCAGTCCAGGCACAGTTTCAGAACTATGCCCAGAGGGATGGCCTAGGAACGGACGAAATGGAGGATATCGAGTGGACAATCCCGGTAATGCCTCCGAATTTCCTAGAAGAAATTCAGAGAGCCATCAATGAAGGAAGGCTCTCGATCACCAGGATGCCCACACTAGTACCTGTCCCCAACCCCGTTCCTCCGCAGAACTCCAGGGCCTCATCCAGAGCGGCCCTGAGAACCCTCCACCAGAGGGTGAACCACTTTGCAGCGTATCCGGTCAGGTCTATCAGGCAGAGGACTCTTCCCCTGATGATGCCATCGGCTATTGGAGGCTCACCTCTGCCTCCTCAAAGAGCTACAGCAAGCCCTTTGGCAGGAGGCCTGGCTAGGCCCCCCCGTCAACCTATAGGAGACGATGACTATTACTCACAGACACCGGTTAGGAGTGGTCCTTCTGGGCTCCCCCTAGCCTGGGTTCGCCAGGGGTTATCCCCAGAATGCCACAGATGCTCACCACCCCCGGAGCCACCTAGGAGGAACCTCCAGCCAGAAGGAAACCCTGGTGGAGAAAACCAGAACCCAGAACCAGCGGGTAATGGTGGGGGAGATGGAATAGTCCCCCCGGTTGGCGGCGCTCCCAACCCAGGAGGGGACTCAGACAGCTCAGACTCGGAGCCTGAGCATGGTGACAGAAGAGGATGGCGGAGATACCTCAGGAAGAAGTTAGAGAAGCAGCAGAAGGAGCGTCTGGCCTCCATGTCTCAGTTCATGAGACCTCCAGCCCCTTCGCACCCCTCCGCTGCCTCTAGGGCCCGAAAACCCAAGGCACCCCCTCTGACCAAGTTCAATGGCAAAGCAGACAATGTGGCGACCTTTATCCGGCAATGTGAGAATGTCTTCTCTATTGAGAGATACTCCTTCACCTCTGAAGAGGTTAGGATACGTTATGCTGGTAACCCGATGGAAGGAGATGCTCCGGTCAAGTGGTATGAAGCTTACCACAACTCCATTGATCAAGCTTCTGCCAACCGGATAGCTGGGATGCCTGTGGTGTTGGATGAGAGATGGAAGCGCTGGGATTCCTTTGTGGATGCTCTCAGAGCAGCCTTTGACGAAGCCATCTCTAGGGATGATGCTGTAGCCCAGTGGAACACCCTCACCCACACAGCCAAGGGAGGAATAGACTCCTTCCTGAATAGTATTATTCAGCTGATGTGGAAGACTGGCTATGAGGGTCAGTTAGTGGATGATAAGATCCTTAGTTCCCTCCTTCCGGACCTAGGCATGAGTTGGGCCCTCTTTACCCCCAAGTCAAAGTCCTTGATGGAGCGGAT
Organism: Morchella importuna; assembly: GCF_003444635.1. Lineage (NCBI taxonomy): Eukaryota > Fungi > Ascomycota > Pezizomycetes > Pezizales > Morchellaceae > Morchella > Morchella importuna. Next base: position 87,205 of record NW_025763456.1, on the reverse strand, counting down.
AGCTGCTCTAAGAGAGCTAGGACACACCCATGAGAGGTACCAGACGGTAGTAGCTGAGAGAGCACCCGCCAGGACCAAGAAGGATCTTCCTGCTGAGAAGGAACGGCACCCCAAGAGGAGGAGAGAAGCTGCAAGCTCCTCAAAACCTCAGAAGGAAGCAGGTTCCAAAGATAAAGCGGTGGAACTGCAGGGTATTGCAGGGGATATCCTAGAAGAAAGAAGGAAAGCAGAAGTATGCTTGAAGGTATGACCTTCCGGTACTCCCTATTGGTAGAGTGGATAGACTGACTTGTGCAAATAGTGCGGCAAGTCCAGAAACAAATGGACCGATTGTTCATACAGGGAACCTACTATAGTCCGAGTGGAAGCAGTACGGGTACAAAAGCGGAAACGAGGAAAGGTCAAGCCCAATCCTCAGAAGAAGGCTAAAGTAGCTGCTGTTACAGCAGAGGAATCACTTGTTGTACTCCCAGAGGTTACAGAAGATTCCGTCGTGCAGCCTAAGCAAGACTCGGACAATGAAATCATCTGATAGAAAATGTGTCTGTTAGAGTCTATGTTTACTAGTTTTCTTTCGGGACTTGTTTCTTTGTTTCTCTTGAATAAACTATTGTGTTTCCCGCCTATTTGATTGTTTCCAAGCACACTGAGGATGGGTTTATGACCCGAAACAGCTGGTCTGTAAGTGCTCTGCCAAAGTTACATTTGCTACAAGACACTTCCGAACCCTGCGAGACTACAACACAATATATTTACTATATCATCGCTTGGGAATAGAACATGTAACGGGGACAGTCTTTCCTCGTATCGCTAGAATCCGATAGAAAGATTTGGCCGTGCAAGATAGAAATCAGGTTTAGATTATTCAATGATTCTTTCCCATAAAACTCAATAATCTTTAAGTGCTCTGCTACCGAGTAAAAAACACTTGATAGTTCTGATGAAGACTGGAGAAATTGTATAGTCGGGCGGGAAGGATCCTGAGTACTTATACTCCAAAGGATTCCGTTCCACTGCTCCTACTTCCTTACTAACTTCCGGTGGTTCCTTCTAGCGGAAAGGAAACAATACCACCCCTAACCCACTTCTCTCTAAGCCTTAGCGGATGTTTCCTCTTCCGAAGGCAACCACCCTTAGTCAAAGTCTTCTGTAACACCTGCAGTGTTGGTTCTCACACAACCGGGACCTGCATGAATGAGCTACCGCTCAGGTGTAAGCTTAATCATTGCTGTAGAGCTTTCGCTTATTGTAGACTTCCCAGGCATAGTCCCTTCCACTTCCGGCGGACTTCCAATGCTCAGAGGATGTAGAGGATCGCCGAGCACTCAGAGCTTCACTCTGGCTGACCTTCTAGTCATTGGGGAGGCACAGACTCATCAGTCATTGCTCCCATGAGTAGATCCTCTTCCTAGCGCTCAGAATGTAATTACTCTAACAGCTGGTAACTAACCACACTGCCGGTACTTGCATGTCACTGTGCAACTGGCTTCTAACAATAACTCTCAGCATGTAACCGGGCCCTGTGTGTACTCATACACCAGACAGTTGAAATGGCTCCGTTACATATAGATCTCACGACTATACTAACAATATCAGAACAGACAAGTCCGGATACAGGAAACTAAAAAGATGGATCGACCAGCAAAGACTATCTCTACTTAACGAACCAGGCGAATTCACACACTTCCCCAGAAACAATAATAGACCGACCATCATCGATTTGACACTAGGCAAAGGACCAGTACTGGACCATGACGTCCGCTGGAACATCGACCGACATGGAGCAGGTTCCGATCATGGGAAGACCATCCTACAACTATGAATAGAGAAGCCCCCCCACACCCCCAGGAGACTATGGCACCGAACGAACTGGGGAAAATTGGAAAAAAATATCTCAGGCCTTCACCTCCCCCCCGAAGCATGGGAATGCCAGAACCACACAAAACAATCGGTCGACTTCATACTCGAACATATAGACAACCTAATAGATCAAGTCACCCCATGGAGCCAAGGACATCCCAAGTCCAAGAAATGGTGGACCCCAGAGCTAAAAGAACTCAAATCAACCCTGAACACACTAGAAAGGAAGGCCAGAAAAACCCAAAAAAACGAGGACAGTGAATCCTTCAGGAAAACCAGCAGAAAATGGACTGCAGCAATCCGGAAAGCCAAGGCGGAACAGAGGGAAAAAGAACTCACGGAGCCCAAGGGAAGTGCCATCTGGAAACTAATCAACACGGGGAAAAGAAGGGACATCACAATCCCAACTATACAAGGTGAAGAAACGTTTGCGGGGAAGTGCCAAGCTCTAAGAGCCCAACTCTTCCCCACAAATTGGACGTGCCCCAACAACCCCCCACTCCAAATCAGACCCCCATCCTTTGACCTCAGTGACGGTTTTCAGGAGGTAACAACAGAAGAAATCACATCCGCAATCAAGTCATGCCCAACACACTCTGCCACTGGCCCTGATAACATCCCATATCCTTTCATACAAGCAACAATCAAGGCAAACACTCAACTCTTCCAGGACATGTTCTCAGCCATGCTCCGACATGGAGTCCAACCGGATCGATGGAAAGTGGCAAAATGCATACCAATCCCGAAACCAGGAAAATCCGACTACTCATCGGCCAGAGCCTAGCGACCCATCTCCCTGCTACAATGCTTCAGCAAAGTACTTGAAAAGATAGTGGCAACAAGACTATGCACCGCCGGATCCATCTTGGAGACCCTCAGTAAAGATCAGTTCGGAGGAAGACCAACAATCTCAGCGATTGATGCCCTAATTCAGACTTTCACGCCTATCGAACAGAACCTCCTAATCAAACGGACTACAGGAATGACCCCAGACAGATCAGCCCTCCTTACAAATGACATACAAGGAGCCTTTAACTGCGTCGACCAGCTCCTACTCGCCGAGATTATGACCCAACAGAAATTCCCATCATACCTAACCAATTGGTGCAAGGAATTCAACACCAACCGGACACTCCAATTCCAATTCAACCACGAACTAAAACCACCACAACCGTATACTTTGGGGCTGCCCCAGGGGTCCCCCCTATCCCCAGTACTATTCATGATATACGCAGGGGTAATCACAGACCCCACCAACTCGCATAAGGAAACCAATACCACCTACATCGATGACGATGCACTCGTACAACTCGCGAAGTCCCCTCTCTTCATCACCAAAAGACTTAACGAAAGGATGGAGGAAAGAATAAAGAAAGCAGAACCCCTCAACATCAAATACGAACCCCAAAAATCCGACCTAGTCTTCTTCAAACCCACAACATCAAGCACCCCGAACCCCAAAAACTCGGTAACAATCGCAAAAGAAGAAATCCACCCCAAGGATAGACTCAAATATGTTGGAGTCTGGCTGGACTCAAAACTCTCCTTCCGGCCACACATCGAAGAAACCATCGCCAAAGGCCTCAAAGCCCTAAGCAGAATCAGAAACATCGCATACCTCCCCGGATCAACAGTAAAATCCATTCACCACCTCATCGTCCAAGGCTTCCTCCCCACCATCCTATGGGGATCAGAGGAATGGTGGACGGGAGCTGACCACATCCTCCGATCACTATCCCGACTCTATAATGAAGCCGACAGGATAATAACAGACCTACCCCGCTGGACAAAAACCGAAAGACTGCTAAACGAGGCAGTACTCCCCCCACTCGAACACTTCCTCAACTATAAATCACTGAAATATGGGACGCGCATCCTCTGCCACCCTGCCGACCATCCACTCAACGAAGAACTCATACAGCTCCTCCCCACCAGACTAAAAAATATCAAAGGCACAGGTCTACACCGGATCGCATTATTTATGCTACCCTTTCAGGAACCAGGCAACCACAGAGTGCGATGGATCCAGAATGACATCCTTACCAAACGCATGCTGGAAGAGTGGAACTCCATCCCATGCACCAACTACCACGAACCAGGAACGCTAAAGATCCACCCCAAGCGAGCAAAACTCTCCCGATCCAAAGCAAAACTCATACACCGCATACGATGCCAAGTCACTAGGATAGACAGACACGCAGCATTCACGGAACCCGAACCTTGCCAATGCGGGTGGGAACAATCCTCCAAACACACCATGATCGAATGCCCCCGATGGACACAAATACGAAGACCATTCATGGACAAAGTCCCAGGACCGCCCACCTGGGAAAATTGGTTATTCACCAACCTCAACGTAGACTCGGTCCTACAATTTGCAGCAAAAACTAACCTGCTCGACTGGTACGAAATGGACGGAGAAGACCTGGAAGAATGACGGACGGACCCTTTCTTTCTCTCTTTCTTTCCTTTTCCGTTTCTGTTCCTCTCTCTATGTTTCGGCGCGGTTTTTCTTTTTTCTTTTCGTTTCTTCTTCCTTTTGTCTTTTCTTATGTCTAATGGCGGAGGAACCGGTGTGCGATAAGTCATGTACTTCGAAGCAATATAAAATCTATCTATCTTGTATTTACCCTCGCAACACCAAAACTTTCGAACAACAATAACTTTTGGCCTGCACTCCCTATAAAACTTTTACTCGAACACGATCCTGTATGTCAATAGACCGCGTAATCTATTGGTATTTTATCGCACATCTGTTCGTACGCGAAGTTATCCACGCTCTAGTTCCTGAGTTGTGAACTCTCCACCCCTCAACCCTCGCTTAAGCCTCGCGACCGCAGCGAAAACAACAACCTGGCCTCACCAAACCCACCCAACCCACCAAACGTCGCGGGCAGAAAGAGAACTCTATCAGAAGTCTTCCCCAACCCAATTCTATCCGGAACATCAGTGATGTCCCAACAAGCCTCTCTGAGCTCCTGGTTCGCAGGAGCCCCCGCACCAGGAACTCCCGCACCCCCCCCCGCTTCCCTGACACCCAATCTACCCAACAAACACAGTCTACTACGGTAGAACAGACCCAACTCGGCAACGAACCTTTCTCCATCTTCGCTGAACATACCCAATATAACGAGATATACGCACCAAAATACGATTATATTCACCCCAGCATCATTCCCCAAGAAACCCACGCCAGAATGGACCTAAACTACGTCACCTGGGTAGTCAGAAACGCACTTACAGTAGCACTTGAACCCCTCAACCAAACAACTGAACAAATCAATAAGGATTTAAAAACCACCATCGAAGTCCTATCCACCCAAAACGAATCCCTCAAACACACCGTCGACATCCTGGCCAAACAAATGTTTGAAATGACAAAGAACCAGGACAAAACATCCGAAAAACTCCATCGCCTCCAACAACAGCTCACCAACCTCTCCGTCAGCAGGCCCAGCAACCAGGCAGTTACCGAAGGAAGAACCGCCACAATTGCCGCCGTCGCCGCTGCCAACATCACCACCCCCACCACACCCACCAACAACCCCAACCAGGCTCAACAACCAAGAGGGAAAGCCAAGGAAACACCGACCCCACCAGCACCGAAATCATATGCATCCGTCGTGGCAGGAAATACCAATCCCGAATTCACGACTGTCACCAACATGAAGAAAACCAAACCCAAAGCAGACCCCCTGTTCAAACCTGAAATAACCAAACTCAACCGGGAAATCGTAATCGAAACAAACAAGGAACTCCCAGTTACCCCATCGGACATCAGAGCCAAGATAAATGCAAAAATCCAAGACCCCGACTGCCAACTAATCGCCGCCCGAAAAACAACTAGGAACAACATCATCCTGGAATCAAAGTTCGCAACCCCAGCAACAAAGGTCCTTGAATACAAAAAGGAAATCGAAACCGCCCTGAACGAACTGAAAGTACCCTTCGTCGACATCCGGGTCAACTCCAGATGGTCGAAATTCATCCTCCACGGCATCCCTACCTCTATAGGTGAAGCCTTTGACGCAGGACAATTTCTAGACTCGGAAATCAGAAACAATTACGGCAACACTTTCGAACTGGCACAAATCCCGAGATGGCTATCGAAATTAGAAGCCAGAATAGGAAAATCCCACTCCTCCATGATCATCGCCCTCCCCGGAAAATTCACCAAAGAGAACCTCGGCCTCCGATACCTCACCCTCTTCGATAGGAACTGCAAAATTGACAGTTACCTCCCAGCAAACCCAGAAACCCAATGTGCCAAATGCCTTGAGTACGGCCACAGGCAAGAACGCTGCTCCCACACCAATGGAAGATGCAGACACTGCGCCGAGGAACACCAAACCAAAAATCACCTATGCATAGAATGCGCCGGAGGCCTCAGATGCTCGCACACACCCATCCGATGCTACCATTGCAAGGCCCTCCATAAAGCAACAGACGCCAACTGCCCAGAACGAACCAAGGTACGAATCACAAACAAACTCGGACCAGACACAAACGCAAGCCCGCTACCAATACCCATAGTTATCCAGGCCCAAGACCCCCCACAAGAAGATGCAGCCATGGATAACACCCAATGAGCCACACCAAAAAGACCACGGCTATCGCACAGCAACTGAACTGCGCGAAAAACGAGCTTACAACAAAGTCAGTAGTGGAGGAAGCAGAACAGGACCACAACATACTCTTTCTTTTGTTACAAGAACCATGGAATAACAAGGACGGCCACCCACCGGAATCCCCTCTTTTCTACCTATTTACAGCCAGCAACAAAGACACTAAAGCCGCCACATACATCAGGAAACACGCCAACCTGAAACCAAAACACCACTACACCCACAATAATTTTTTGGTCTCCATCACGGTGGAAATCCAAAACCAGAAAACACAGATCCTCAATATATACTCACCAGGGAAAAGCGGACCCTTTGCAGAAATCTCTCGCCAGATAACCACAATCCAAAACTGCCTTGTAATGGGAGACTTCGACAGCCACCACTAACTCTGGTATGGACATAGATCTCACCATTACACCAACAACATCAGAACAGACAAGCCCGGATCCAGGAAACTAAAAAGATGGATTGACAGGCAAAGACTATCTCTACTTAACGAACCAGGCGAATTCACACACTTCCCCAGAAATAACAATAGACCGATCATCATCGATTTGACACTAGTCAAAGGACCAATACTGGACCATGACGTCCGCTGGAACATTGACCGACATGGAGCAGGTTCCGATCATGGGAAGACCATCCTACAACTACGAATAGAGAAGCCCCCTCACACTCCCAGGAGACTATGGCACCGAACGAACTGGGGAAAATTGGAAAAAAATATCTCAGGCCTTCACCTCCCCCCCGAAGCATGGGAATGCCAGAACCACACAAAACAATCGGTCGACTTCATACTCGAACATATAGACAACCTAATAGATCAAGTCACCCCATGGAGCCAAGGACATCCCAAGTCCAAGAAATGGTGGACCCCAGAGCTAAAAGAACTCAAATCAACCCTGAACACACTAGAAAGAAAGGCCAGAAACACCCAAAAAAACGAGGACAGTGAATCCTTCAGGAAAACCAGCAGAAAATGGACTGCAGCAATCCGGAAAGCCAAGGCGGAACAGAGGGAAAAAGAACTCACGGAGCCCAAGGGAAGTGCCATCTGGAAATTAATCAACACGGGGAAAAGAAGGGACACTACAATCCCAACTATTCAAGGTGAAGAAACGTTTGCGGGGAAGTGCCAAGCTCTAAGAGCCCAACTCTTCCCCACAAATTGGACGTGCCCCAACAACCCCCCACTCCAAATCAGACCCCCATCCTTTGACCTCAGTGACGGTTTTCAGGAGGTAACAACAGAAGAAATCACATCCGCAATCAAGTCATGCCCAACACACTCTGCCACTGGCCCTGATAACATCCCATATCCTTTCATACAAGCAACAATCAAGGCAAACACTCAACTCTTCCAGGACATGTTCTCAGCCATGCTCCGACATGGAGTCCAACCGGATCGATGGAAAGTGGCAAAATGCATACCAATCCCGAAACCAGGAAAATCAGACTACTCATCGGCCAGAGCCTAGCGACCCATCTCCCTGCTACAATGCTTCAGCAAAGTACTTGAAAAGATAGTGGCAACAAGACTATGCACCGCCGGATCCATCTTGGAGACCCTCAGTAAAGATCAGTTCGGAGGAAGACCAACTGTAACGGAGCCATTCCAACTATCTGGAGTATAAGTACACACAGGGCACAGTTACATGCTGAGAGTTATTGTTAGAAGCCAGTTGGACAGTGACATGCAAGTACCGGCAGTGTGGTTAGCTACTAGCTGTCAGAGTAACTACATTCTGAGCGCTAGGAAGAGGATCTATTCATGGGAGCAATGACTGACGAGTCTGTGCCTCGCCAATGACTAGAAGGCCAGGGAGAGTGAAGCCCTGAGTGCTCGGCGATCCTCTACGTCCTCTGAGCATTGGAAGTCCGCCGGAAGTGGAAGGGACTATGCCTGGGAAGTCTACAATAAGCGAAGGCTCTACAGCAATGATTAGGCTTACACCTGAGCGGCAGCTCACTCATGCAGGTACCGGTTGTGCGTCAACCAAGACTGCAGGTGTTACAAAAGGCTTTGACTAAGGGTGGTTGCCTTCGGAACCGGAAGCACTCGCTGACGCTTAGAGAGAAGCTGGGTAGCGATGGTATTGCTTCCCTTCCGCTAGAAGGCAGCACCGGAACTTAGTAAGGAAGGAGGAGCAGAGAATAGAGTCCTTTGGAGTATAAGTACTCAGGATCATTCCCGCCCAACTGTCCGAATCCTCATCTTCATTTTGGAGAATCATCTCCTGTTATCGGTAGCAGAGCCCTTAAAGAGTATTGAGTTCCAGCGATAGTATCTTTGAATAAATCTGCACCTGATTTCTATCTTGCATGGCCGCATCTATTCTATTGGATTCTAGCGATACATAGACAGACTGCCCCCGTTACAGATAATTTTTAGTGCTCAAATCACCTTCAGATTATTCTTCCTCCTACAACATGTCTGCCCTCCCGGCTCCCCAAGTGCCTCTTCAAATTGAATGGCAACCGGCAGCTTTAGAATTGCAGGAGGGTCAGACACAGTTGATCCACAAGCCCAGGACGGCGCTCCAGTCCTACATCCCTGTATGTGAGCCCAACTGGCAAGATACCGATAAAGTCACCTTGCAGGACTTCTTTGCGGAGTTGCAGCGCTACCTCAAGCACAGCCTGCAACAGGAAATCATCAAAGCCGGCAATGCGCTAGCCTTGGTGCAAGAAAGACAAGAAGCGGAGGCAGTCCTGCTTAGGGATGCACTTGGCTACATGCAGGAACAAGTCTCCCCAGTCCAGGCCCAACTCCAGAGTTATGCCTGGAGAGATATCTTAGGAGTGGATGAGATGGAGGAAGTTGAGTAGACAAACCCGGCGATGCCCCCAAACTTCATGGAGGATATCCAGGGAGCCATCAATGAAGGAAGGCTCTCGATCACCAGGATGCCAACACCAGTACCTGTCCCCAACCCTGTTCCTCCGCAGAACTCCAGGGCCTCATCCAGAGCGGCCCTGAGAACATTCCACCAAAGGGTGAACTACTTTGCAGCGTTTCCGGTCAGGTCTATCAGGCAGAGAACTATTCCCTTGATGATGCCATCGGCTATTGGAGGCTCTCCTCTCCCTCCTCAAAGATCTCCAGCAAGCCCTTTGGCAGGTGGCCTAGCCAGGCCCCCCCGACAACCAATAGGAGACGACGACTACTACTCCCAGACACCGGTCAGGAGTAGTCCCTGTTGTCTCCGTTCAGCCTGGGTCCACCAGGGGTTATCCCCAGAATCCCACAGAGGCTCACCACCTTCGGAGTCACCTAGGAGGAACCTCCAGCCAGAAAAAAACCCTGGTGGAGAAATCCAGAAACAAGAATCGGCGCGTAATGGTGGAGGAGACGGAATTGTCCCCCCGGTTGGTGACTCTCCCAACCCAGGAGGGGACTCAGACAGTTCAGACTCGGAGCCAGAGGATGGAGACAGAAGAGGATGGCGGAGATACCTCAGAAAGAAGTTGTAGAAGCAGCAGAGAGAACTGCTGAGCTCCATGGCCCAGTTCATGAGACCTCCGGCCCCCTCGCACCCCTCCGCTGCCTCTAGGGCCCGAGAACCCAAGGCACCCCCTCCGGCCAAGTTCAATGGCAAAGCAGGCAATGAGGAGACCTTCATCCGTCAATGTGAAAATGTCTTCTCCATTGAAAGCCAGTCCTTTACCTCCGAAGAGGTTAGGATCCGTTATGCTGGCAAGCTGATGGAAGGAGATGCTCCAGTCTAGTGGTATGAACCTTACCACAACTCGATTGACCAAGCTTCTGCCAACCGGATAGCTGGGATGCCTGTGGTGTTGGATGAGAGATGGAAGCGTTGGGATTTTTTTGTGGATGCTCTCAGAGCAACTTTTGCTGAAGCCATCTCTAGGGATGATGCTGTAGCCCAATGGAATGCACTTACCCACACAGCTAAGGGAGGAATAGACTCCTTCCTGAATAGTATTATTCAGCTGATGTGGAAGACTGGCTATGAGGGTCAGTTAGTGGATGATAAGATCCTCAGTTCCCTCCTTCCGGACCTAGGCATGAGTTGGGCCCTCTTTACCCCCAAGCCAAAGTCCTTGATGGAGCGGATAGCTGCTCTAAGAGAGTTAGGGCACACCCATGAGAGGTACCAGACGGTAGTAGCTGAGAAAACACCCGCCAGGACCGAGAAGGATCTTCCTGCTGAGAAGGAACGGCACCCCAGGAGGAAGAGAGAAGCTGCAAGCTCCTCAAAAACTCAGAAGGAACCAAGTTCCAAAGATAAAGCGGTGGAACTGAAGGGTATCCCGGGGGATATCCTAGAAGAAAGAACGAAAGCAGAAGTATACTTGAAGGTATGACCTTCCGGTACTCCCTATTGGTAGAGTGCATAGACTGACTTGTGCAATAGTGCGGCAAGTGCAGACACAAATGGATCGATTGTTGGTCCAGGGAACCTACTTGTAACAGAGCCACAGTAGGGCTGTTACAAAAGTAACTGTTCTACCAGTCAAGCCATACGACCCTAGGGTAATCACCACTTGTTCTTCATCGATGGGTGAAGATAAGGGCAGATGACCCCTACCTCTATTGGTATGAAGGGTAGGGATCCTGGCGAGCAAGAAGTCTTATAAGTCAAGCTAGGCGACTGGACCAAAACTAGAGCAGAAGGATGAGCATGCCAAATACGGAAGGGTAACCCCAAACATAAGTTACCCTACCTTGGAAGTCAACTTTTGAGGTGCAATAACTTAGCAACCGATGCTCGGAAAATATGCTTTACCACGTCAGGAAGGATCCTGACGATGCTCCGGTCCATTTGGGGTGGTAGAATGAACGGATTGCGGAGTTGAGGAAACACTGCAAAATAAACACGTTTTAGACCCCAAAAATAACCCCCGGAGCGTCGAACCGCCGGAACCCTCCTGTTTCAGCCCGGAGCACCTTTGAGGGGGAGTAGGAGTACGACCCAAGCTACTAAAAGCAAACCTCGCTTTAAACAAAAACACCAAATCTGTTCTAAAAACAAATTGAATAAGCAATTGCTATCTGGTCGGTTGTTTCCGCTAGTTCTTAGGATCCCGACCAGCTCTTGGCAGAGATTGCGTGATTTGACTCGGGCGGAAGTTCGTCCGAGGGGTGGCAGCAACTCCTCTCGCCCCTCATAGAAAAAAGTCGCGGTGTCCCCGGACTAGGGGAAAAAACGAAGGGTCTAGGGAGAAAAAAAGCGGGAAAAAAGGGGGCGGAACTTCGATAAAAGTACTCGGTTGCCCCCCAGTTTGAACTCGGGGAGTGATGGAATCTTTACTAGCGAGGAGACCCCTTAAAGTTATTAAGTTTTTAGACTACAAATACGATCAAACAAATAAACTCCATCTTTCGATTGAACGAGCCCAATGAATCCATCGTTGCCCGTTTACCCTTTCTATGTCAGATCGAAGTCACGGTCGTGTATCATCCTAGCACCCCCGTTACACTACTGTAGTCCGTGTGGCAGCAGTGAGGGTACAAAACCGGAAAAGAGGAAATGGCAAGCCCAATCCTCGGAAGAAAGCTAAAGTAGCTGCTGTTACAGCAGAGGAATCACTTGTTGTACTCCCAGAGGTTACAGGAGATTTCGTTTTTCAGCCTGAGCAAGACTCGGACAATGAAATCATCTGGTAGTAAGTGTGTCTGTTTAGTGTCTATGTTTACTAGTTTTCTTTGGGTCTTGTTCCTTTGTTTCTCTTGAATAAACTATTGTGTTTTTCCGCCTATTTGATTGTTTTCAAGCACTCTGAGGATGGGTTTATGACCTGAAACAGCTGGTCTGTAAGTGCTCTGCCAAAATTACATTTGCCACAAGACACTTCCAACTGCTACCAGACTACCACACAATATACTTGCTCTATCATCGCTTGGGAATAGAACCAAAGGATCTCTGGATCTTAGTAGTGCCCGCAGCTATCAGCAATAGAGAAAAGACAGAGAGAACCAAGCCCAGAACCCGTACAGAAGCGAAGAAGGTTGGAAGAGAAGCTTCCATCCTTACCAGTACACGGCAAGAGGCCAATACTAAAGGCAGGACTGGCATGGATGGTTAAGAACAATGTTGAAGACGCCCAAGGGACATTCCTCTTTGACACCGGTTGTACAGGAGCAATCCTCAACCAGAGTTTTGTCAGGGAGCATGGAATCCCCTTATCGGGCGGGATCAACCTTTGACAATGTATGATACTCAAGGAGATGTCATGATGGGCGGAGGAGAGTATTACACTCACCCGATTCACATGAACATGGGAGATCATAGGGAGACACTCCGTCGGGAGTTGGCTACTTTGGAAGAAGGAATATCCAGTTACCTGCCAATTGCATGGGCAAGGAAGCATAACCTGGATATCAACTGGAAACTCAATACCATAAGCTGGCGAAGTGACTACTGCAAGCAGAATTGTCTCCCAGCAGGGATCAAGTTTGAACTCATCTCTTTATACCAAATGATGGAAGAAGAAGATGTAGTATATCAATTGGCCGCATCAGTATGGCATGATGAGGATGGAGGAGATATGGCTGAAAGGATACCCCTCCGCTATAGGGAATGGGCTGATGTGTTCAGTCAAGAGAAGATACAGGAGCTGCCTCCGCACTGCCGAAATGATTTGGAGATCAATCTCTTGCCAAGCACCGCTCCCCCATTTGGCCCTCTATACACATGTTCCGCTCCAGAATTGAAGGGGCTCCGAGAGTACCTGGACAAAGAGTTGTCTTTAGGAAAGATCTCCAGATCTAACAGCCCAGCAGCTGCATCCATATTGTTCATACCTGAGAAGGATGGGACATGGCAAATTTGGTTGACTACAGAGGTTTGAACAAGGTAACTGTCAAGGACAAGTACCGTCTGCCTATCATGAGCGAGCTCAGAAATAGCTTGTTCAAGGCCAAGATATTCACAAAGATAGAACTGAAGAATGGCTTAATTTAATCAGGATAGCAGAAGGGCATGAGTGGAAAACCGCTTTCAGAACCCGCTATGGACTGTATCAGTATAAAGTTATCACATTTGGTCTATGCAACGCCCCGTCCGCCTTCCAGGCAATGATAAATAATGTGCTAAAGAAACTACTGGATGAAGGAGTGGTTGTCTATATCGACGACATTCTCATTTACTCAGAGACTGAGGAAGAGCATGAAAGGCTGGTTGAGAAGGTCCTACAGAAGCTCAGAGAAGCCAAACTGTGTGCCTCCATCAGCAAGACATCCTTCCATGTCCGAGAAGTAGAATACCTTGGCTACCACATTTCAGAAAAGGGGGTATCTATGTCAGAGGACAAGGTAGAGGCGGTTCAGGAATGGCCAGTACCCCGAATTATTAAGGGAGTACAAGGTTTCCTAGGATTTGCAAACTTCTATCGCCGCTTCATTGAAGGCTTAAGTAAAGTTTGCAAACCGCTGACCGACCTCTTGCAAAATGACAAGAAATGGTATTGGACCGCAGCCTGTGAACAAGCATTTGAGGAACTCAAGAAGCTATTCACAAGCGCTCCAATCCTTCTCCATTTTGACCCTAGCAGAAGAACTGTGGTTGAGACTGATGCCAGTGACTTTGCCAAAGGAGTGATGCTCTCTCAGTATGGGGAAGATGGGAAACTACACCCGGTAGCTTTCTATTCTAAGAAATTCTCCCCCGCCGAGATCAACTATGACATTCATGATAAGGAAATGGGAGCTATAGTAGCCTCTTTCCGGGAATTGGAGCATATGCTCAAGAGTTGCGAGCTTGAGATCATGGTTTTCACAGACCACAAGAACTTAGAGTATTTCAACTCTACCAAGATTCTCACTAGGCGGCAAGCGAGATGGTCTGAGGACCTAGGCTACAATTTCAAAGTTGTCTACAGACCGGGAGAAAAGAATGGCAAAACAGACCTGCTATCAAGGCGTTGGGATTGTAACGGGGGCAGCCTATCTATGTATCGCTAGAATCCAATAGAATAGATGCGGCCGTGCAAGATAGAAATCAGGTGCAGATTTATTCAAAGATACTATCGCTTAGAACTCAATAATCTTTAAGGGCTCTGCTACCGATATTTCTAGGTAAAGATCAAGATCAGGATTCGGACAGTTGGGCGGGAATGATCCTGAGTACTTATACTCCAAAGGACTCTATTCAATGCTCCCACCTCCTTACTAAGTTCCGGTGCTGCCTTCTAGCGGAAGGGAAGCAATACCATCGCTACCCCGCTTCTCTCTAAGCGTCAGCGAGTGCTTCCGGTTCTGAAGGCAACCACCCTTAGTCAAAGCCTTTGTAACACCTGCAGCCTTTGTTGCCACACAACGGGGGCCTGCATGAATGAGCTGCCGCTCAAGTGTAAGCCTAATCATTGCTGTAGAGCTTTCGCTTATTGTAGACTTCCCAGGCATAGTCCCTTCCACTTCCGGCGGACTTCCAATGCTCAGAGGATGTAGAGGATCGCCGAGCACTCAGAGCTTCACTCTGGCTGACCTTCTAGTCATTGGGGAGGCACAGACTCATCAGTCATTGCTCCCATGAGTAGATCCTCTTCCTAGCGCTCAGAATGTAGTTACTCTGACAGCTGGTAGCTAACCACACTGCCGGTACTTGCATGTCACTGTGCAACTGGCTTCTAACAATAACTCACAGCATGTAACCGGGCCCTGTGTGTACTCATAGACCAGACAGTTGAAATCGCTCCGTTACAACAACCGACCAGATAGCACTTGCTTATTCAATTTGTTTTTAGAATAGATTTGGTGTTTGTAAAACGAGGTTTGCTTTAGTAGTTTGGGTCGTACTCCTACTCCCCAAACATGCACCGGGCTGAATCAGAAGGGTTCCGGCGGTTTGACGCTCCGGGGGTTATTTTCGGGGTCCAAAACGTGTTTATTTTGCAGCGTTTCCTCAACTCCGCAACACTTTCTTTAGATTATCCCAAATTGACCGGAGCGCCGCCAGGATCCTTTCTGACTTGGTAAAGCATATTTTCCGGACATCGGTTGCAAAGTTGTTCCACCTCAAAGGTCGACCACCAAGGTAGGGTAACCTATGTTTGGGGTTACCCTTCCTGTTTGGCAAGCTTGTCCTTCTGTTCTAGTTTTTTCCAATCGCCTGGCTTGACTCACAAGGCTCGTTGCTCGCTAAGATCCCTACCCTCTATACCAATAGAGGTAGGTGTTCACCTGCCCTTGTCTTCACCCGTCGATGAAGAAGAAGCTGCGGTTACCCTAGGATCGTACGGCTTTGACTGGTAGAACAGGTATTATTATAATGGTCTGATAATAGCCCTGTTATAATTACCCCACTCGCCGGTAGACTCGTCCCGAGTCCAACCTAGGGATTTTGGTATGGTACAATTGCGCATACAAGAAAAATGTAGCTCTATTAATAATTCCATACAAACTCTATTTCTATATCCATTTCTATAGACAAAGGAAACCCTTGAAATGAAACGTATATACTAACAAAAGAAAACCAGTATTCTCCACGCTGTGTAACGGGGGTCTATGGGCGTAGGGACTATAGTGCCAAGGAATACAACCGAGGCGAAGACGTAGCGATAGGTATTCTTGGCTATGGACTATGGGGCGGCTCTACCTGGTACGACAAACCAGTTGAACCCTATAACGAGTCACGCACCCAAACGTAGTATTTGTGGAGTAAATACAAGAGGTTGCGTGAGAGAGTAAAGGGAAGAAAGGAAAACATGAAAAGGCACGAGACAACGCCCCCTTATATATTCAACTCCTAGTTCGTTGATGACTAATATCCGGCGTAACAGAAACCGAAAGAACATAACAGAAACCCCATTACAAATCCTAGTTCGACTGCACAATACCTTCTCGTCACGATCTCATTTATCAACTGAGCCAGAACATAATATTGCCGTTACACGCTGATACCAGAACAGTCCGTCCTAGTAGTGGGAGATTTGATCTTAACAAGAATCCCTTCTTCCCTTTTCTTTAGGGGGTTTCTTACGCCTCAGCTTCCTATTGTTTCCTGCGCTGCTTCTCAGGGAAAATGGTATCTGAGCACTGTCAGACCGATGAAAACCTGGTACAAGAGAGTTAGCTTTTTGTTCCCATAGTTTACTGGGATTACAGGTCTACTCACGCTGTGTTTGAGGATTCTTAAAGTTTCACCCGTACGTCCCGTGGTTTTCGGGGGTACGTCAGATGGAACTCTCGGAGTGCCTCATCTGCAGTTCCTTGCAGCATCTCGTATGGTTCCCAGGAGTCTTCTGAGCGATAGCCCTCCCAGATAATCCGATACTGCACGAACCTTTTTCCACATCCAGCCTGTTCCCATCGGCCATCGGCTATTTCCTTGAGCACGTAACTGTCCTCTCCTTCCACCTCGTCCGGAGGAGGAGGTGCGACAGCTCGTTGAGTGTCTTCCGGCTCCCGATAGGGTTCCAGCAGAGATGTGTGGAAGACATCGTGAATGTTCCATTGAGAGGGCAGCTTCAGCTTTTAGGACGCGACGCCAAGTTTCTCTACAACCTCAAACGGACCCAGTTTCTTCTGGTCTAGTTTGTTTGAAGGCCACTTGGTTATGATGTTGCGTCTGCCCAGCATCACATTATCCCCAGCTTTCAGTTCCGGAGCCTTCATATGCTTCTGGTCATACCATTTCTTCTGCCGTACTTGTGCCTTGTGGATATCAGCCCTCATGGCTTTCCAAAGAGTCTTCCACTTGGATGCTAGTACGGAGCCAGAGGCGTCGATATTGTCTAACTTCCTCTTAGGCGAGGGCCAAGTGGAGTCTGGTTGGAACCCATAGTTCGCATAGTGTAACAGGGCCACAGTAGGGCTGTTACAAAAATACCTGTTCTACCAGTCAAGCCATACGGCCCTAGGTGTAACGGAGCCATTTCAACTGTCTGGTGTATGAGTACACACAGGGCCCGGTTACATGCTGAGAGTTATTGTTAGAAGCCAGTTGCACAGTGACATGCAAGTACTGGCAGTGTGGTTAGCTACCAACTGTCAGAGTAACTACATTCTGAGCGCTAGGAAGAGGATCTACTCATGGGAGCAATGACTGACGAGTCTGTGCCTCGCCAATGATTAGAAGGCTAGCCAGAGTGAAGCTCTGAGTGCTCAGCGATCCTCCACATCCTCTGAGCATTGGAAGTCCGCCAGCAGTGGAAGAGACTATGCCTGG